>NC_054534.1:35240188-35530188 GCF_017654505.1 Polyodon spathula
CTTTATTTTGCTCGGTGAGCTGTTTTTGTGAAACTGTTCTTTGTGACAAGGGGTCACCGTGAAATTCACCTCTTTTAGGGGCCAATGCATGCTGGACTAGTACGGAGAGAAAAGAAACCTCATTTAAACAAACTACTGCACACTGCAAACTACGTTTTATTCCTTTGTCGTCCTGTGTGCATTGCACTTAGGCCAAAAAACAAAACAAAAAACATGTCCTTAGACAAATAACATTTAAAAGTACTCCAAAACGGTTAACTTTCTTGTTCACTGTTCACATGACAACAATGTTTTAAATCTGCCTATCAGTGCGTCCGAACTGGCTTTTCTGTGACCTGTATGTACAGTAGGAGGTGGGACAAAGTAAATGTTATTTAGATTTTGGTTGCTAATATTTAGTTGGTTTTCAGCATTGGAGGTAAAATACCAAAAATGGATGACAAAGCAAAAAAAGGGAAAAATATATTTTGGCTGAGGATCGTGTCAAGAAATTTGACATGCAGATGGAGGTCAAATGTTTTGCACATTTTGTAACGTGACTTAAGGACTAAGGAGGCTGTGTGGTCCAGTGGTTAAAGAAATCAGGAGGTCCCCGGTTCAAATCTCAGCTCAGCCACTGACTCACTGTGTGACCCTGAGCAAGTCACTTAACCTCCTTGTGCTCAGTCTTTCGGACGAGACGTTGTTGTAAGTGACTCTGCAGCTGATGCTTTGAAAGTCACACAGCTGCTTTTGTGATTCTCACTTCCATCCTGTGATTAGTCAGTTTGTTTATTTTGGGCTGTGCCAGAGTCCAGGTGGGGTGTTTTTCATTGGTTGATCTCGTTCCTAGGCGGCCCCTTGTTCTCAATTGGTCCGCTGTTTCGCCCCATCTGCTGGATTTATGAGATGGACTGTTTTCTGTTCTAGGCACCCAAAACTGTCTGGCTTGCCTTGTGCAAGATACTACTGGCAACAAATTACTCATTCAGCAATGGGGGATGTCCAGCAGTTAGTTTACAACTCTTTTTAAAAGCATTCTTTGTCAGCTGGGAAGTTTGTGACCAGAAACCATGCAGACACAAAGAATGGCTTAGGACCACCACCCCCCTCTATATATTTCAATTCTGTTAATTTCATACACAATGATATTATGACCCACATTAACGCTACACTGCTAGGCCTTCACTTAACCACCTGTACATTCTGTCTAGGGAATATTCTTCAGGTTCCACCTTACCTAACCCTATTCCTATGCTTCATCTTCTGTGCCCATCTCCACATCTGTCTCCCTCGTTGATTCAGCGGCCCGCGCCAACACATCTGCCATCAGTGCCTCCTCCAGCTTATTCCGCACATGGTGTACTCGTTCCTCCTGTTTCCTGAAACGCAGCACAGGCAAATATTACATTCAAACGGTGATTAAAATGTATTATTTCCAACTGTGTTTAGTGGAACAGTTTTATTTCAAACCAAACTACTGAAACGTAAGAGAGAAAATTAAGAGTTATTACTGTGTGTACTTTATAGTGAAGCTTTGTAGTTGTTGGAGTCTTGATTATCCACAGAAGACCCAGGGTTCAGATAACTCTATTAGAAGTTTGTCTTGCTGATAGAGGAATTATCATATCCAATAACAGATCCGAATGGGGAGGGAGGAAGTGAAGATGGATAGATAGTGCTGCATTGCTTCAAAAGTAAAATCTACCAAATCTTTCATTGCCTATGGTTAAATACCAATTTAAAATACTTTATTTTTTATTTATTTTTTTTAATTTAAGAATTAGAGTAGGCTTATTGCAAACAAAGATTGCTCGACTTTTTTTAAAATAAATTAATTCTACACAATGCAGCTACCACTAAACACCTTTAGCCTTTTATTTATTTTTTTGTTTAAAATCAAGTAAACTCTGTCTTGGAGATTGATTTGATCAACTTCTACCCTGCCGGGATACTTACAGCATTTTATAGCACCAGTGAATCCCACCAACCACCTGTTAATTGGGGTGTTTCAAAGAGAACTATTACCCAGTACTTTACAGTGCTCAAAGAAAATTGGTATAGTTGATAAAGTCTATCCCTATTTACCATTAAGGTACTGCTTTGGAAGGTACTACTGTGAAGCACTACATTCCAAGTGCATGCATCTGAAAATATTCCACAGGAAGATCTATACAGAATTTCCTTTAGAAAACTCTTATCATTACTTTAATTATTAACACTAGAACCGCCGCAGTAGTCATTTTGACAGTCTTCACTTTTAAAATTACTCTGCATGTGTTAAAGATCCACGGTTGTCTGTTCTTGACTTTTCCTAAATACATGTATTAAATACTGTGACGGTGTTTGAAAGTAAGAACCGCAAAAATAAAGTTCTAAGCATTTCGACCTAGAACCGCCAAAAGTAGTCATTTTGACGGCTTGTAACAATGCCTTTATTGTTAATATAACCTACACACACACACACACACACATATATATATATATATATATATATATATATATATATATATATATATATATATATATATATATATATATATATATATATATATATATATATATAGACACACACACACACAAGCTAGTTTGTTATCTCTACCTCTTGAAGTCTAGATATGTGTTATCCAAACATCTATTGTAATCTTGTCAATTCCTTGGAGGACTGACATCTGGCTGTCTACATGAGCATATAGTCTGCTGTCTTATAATAGTACTACTACAAAACATTTTCAAAAAATCTTGATTTTTGTGTTTTGATTTGAGAGCAACTACAGATATATTTGCATTGGCAGCAATTTGGAACGACTTCATTGAAAACAACATTGCCTGCTTCAAGCTAAACATAAAACATTACTTGGACAAGCAGCTGTTTCTGACAAAAGCACGGTGTCGCTGGACACAATACATGTCAAACAAACCTGTCCAATTTGGGATCAAGTTTTGTCTGGCAGCGGACCTGTGCAAAGATGAAACGCCAAACTGGTCAGAGACTGGGTGACAATGTGATACTTAGGCTGATGTAACCATGCTTAGAAAAAGGGTTGAATGTTACCAATAACAATTTTTATTTTATTTCACTGTAATTAGAAAAACAGAAAAAAAAAAAAAAAAAAAAAAAAAAAAAAACAGCCCAGTTGGAACAGTAAACAAAGTGTGAAGAGAGTTTCCACCACCTGCGCAAAACTTAGTTCAACGTGAAAGCAATCACCGCTGTATTTTACAATGTACTGGACATGGCAGCAATCATTTCTTTTGTTTTGTACACTTAATGCACCAGGGAAAATATCAGTAGGAGAGATCTCTTATGACGCTAGCCATAGAGGTTTGGCAGAAACATTTCGATCAGAAAACTGGAAAGCAGCATGGAAACACAGCTCAGCGTGGATCAGTGCGCATCAAGTGACACAAGCAACAGAAAACAACAGCAGGTAACTAAATGCAATAAAAATAAAACTTCTGATATCTATGCCCAGTGTCAAAGAGCAGTATGTGGTAAATGCACGAGACAAGTTGATAAGCGTTACATCTGAGTGGATTGTGTGAATAATCGGGGCTACTTCACTCGTTACACAATGGGAACAGAGTTATTTTCTTTGTTATTTTTTATAAATAATTATTTAAAATTGTGTATGTAGGCCTGCATATAACATCTGGTTACACAATATTTTCTTTTGAAATGTTTATTTTATTATAGTTTTTAATTTTTTGAAGTTGTGCTATGCAATAGGCTAATGTGAAAAAAAGCCTTGTTATTTTTGTAAATAATTACTTTGTTTTTACAATTTTGCATGTACATAGCAGTTTATACAGTATCTTTTGAATGTTTATTTTATTATAATTGTTCATTTTTTTTACAAAAATAATAACTTTAGGTTTATTTTTTCATTTAAGTACAGTGTTCTGCTATCCAAATGTTAGATATGATGTTCATAAATAAAAATTTTGAGCTGTATGATAGTTTGTGTTTCATTTTCATATCACAGCTGTTTAAAATGTACCCGTCAAAATGACTACTGCTGGCGGTTCTAGGTAGTAGCACAAACCTGGCGGCTCTAGCGTTAATCTGAAAAACAGATTTGAAATGCTACTCATGTTTCCAGAACATTGCTGCTTAATCCAATACAGTGTACCATGCCTCAAAAGTTCTGTAAAATTGTAAATTCTATAAAAAATAACCAGCTATTAACATCTTAATTTAAAAAGTCCTACCTTTAAAGTGCTTAAAACATAAAGTAACTTTGTTCTTCTAAATAAACATTTTAAATCTGTAGACAGCTAGATGTGTTACTGTACAAATCAACATGACAAAGTGATAAAACTGGTATACATATACATTATACTATTATGAAGACAATGATGACACAGTTCTAAAATCTGACATAAAACAGAAGGATAGAGTGGCTTTGCAAAGAGTCATGAACTTTATAAATCATTTTATTAGATTTCCTTTTTACACACACAAATGTATGCCATTGTACATACACCTTAAGTATTGTGGACTATACTTACATAGCACTGAAATGCAACCAATCCACGTATTTAATAAAACATGAACTATTAAAAATGTAATTCAACCTTTAATATGATAACTTTGTGTGCCTTGATTTATAATTGCATGAAATACAAACTAGGAAATAAATCTGAAAATTCCCTGTAAATTAAATTTGAAACACTGGTCAAATCATATTTCAGTTAGGAACATACAGTAACTTAAACAGTTTTAGCTCTGAGCCCATGTTATTTTAGAGCAGCTGTATTACCTTTTACTGTAAATATCCTTAAGCAACCGGATGTCAAAACAATAATGAAATCATGCAGCAAAACTAGATGTAATTAATGAATGATTCAGCACTTGTATTACTGGTTCATGGGTTTACCATTACTAGGCTCCAAATGCTCTCTGGTGCTGAATACACTGTTCTTCCTTTATCGTCACTACAGTACACAAAAAAAGAAGTTGACAGGTGCCCTCTTTGGTGAATTAAGATAAGTTCAGTACTTTATCATTATGTGGAAACAAAGCTGGCAGGCTATAGTTTGTTACCTATTTTTTTCCAATTCCAAAACCATGTTTATTTGCTTCTTGAATTCAGAGTAAACCAAATGTAATATTGGTATAATTTCCTGTTTTATTCAGTTTTACTGATCTTGTTTTTTTGCTTTTCTATTTTGTTTCTTCTCAAGGTTTAAATAGGAGTGGCCGAGCTCAGGCATCAGTAACACAAATCACAAGCAATATCATAGCTGGCTGCATGCATCCAACACACATAAACCATACAATGATTCACAAAGTCTTGAAGCTTCCCATGTGAGCAGTCTTCATAATGGAGAATTGGAATAAACTGGTTGGAAACAGTTTTTATATATTGCACATATATGGTACAGTAAAGCACTGAACTTCAGAAAGTGGAGTTAATAATTTACAAAAAAGAATATGCTTTGGGTTTTCCATGCTGGTGTAGAATTCAGTTTGTCAGGACAAGATTACTAAAAAATGCAAACATTAGCTTCATATACAGTATGGCACAAGGTCTTGCAGTTGTAAGATTTGCACAAGCAAATTGCAGCATTTGTGTGTGTATGTTTCAGCTTTAAAATTATTTTAGGCTTGTTTATCAACCTTTAATTTAAACCGGAAATAAAGCTAGTTGCAGCTCTCTGGGGGAAAAACACAGTGGTGCTGAGCCGTCACAGATTTAACACAGCTCTATGGAGCACACTGTATTTACTGTGCCTTCATTAATTTGTTTTAATGATTCCGCACAAGACAAACTCCATAACACCAACATCATTCAATCATTGTCACACCTTACTCTCTCACTAGAGCTGAAAACAGGGCCCATAGCGACTACTAGCATCTTTTTTAAAGGCCTAGTTAAAACCCAATTCTTTTTGAACCACGGATTTGTGCAGTGCTCAATCTCATGTACTTTTTTCAATGTCAGACATTAGCCCATTTAAAAAGGTGACTTTAAAATGTGCATTGTGACTTATTTTACAATATTCAGTATATATATAGCACCTTTCATAGTGGACCACCATCACAAAACGCTTTACAAGACAGTGAGGAACAATGCATAATACATCAAATTCAGTATATGTCAATTAAATCACAATTAACTTCTGGGATGAACGAGTTCATCTGTATGAAGATTAATTTTTTTTAATGAGCTTTAATCATGCATTTGTCTTTATTATTTCTTGATGTTTACTTTTTTTAAACTTATTTTTGTATTAATACAACAGGCTTTTATCAGCATCTATTTTGTGCTGCATCAATTTCTACCTCCCGTAGTTAACAGAGGGGACGGTATTGGGAAAATGCGAGGTAACAAAATAAATAAATAAATTAATAAATTAATATCATACCGAATGTATCATAGGCTGTTTTATCCAGAATTTTCTCATCTTGAAATTAGACTCCTAGTGCAGGTCCTTTTATTTTTAAAATACATACATCTATTTACATATCAGTGGATATTGGTATATTAATGCTGACAGTCTATACATTATTAGGACCTGAAAACTTACCAATTAATTTTAACCTAACAAATACTGTGGTCGCCAAAATACTCAATGTATAATAATTTACACGTGGGTGTTTATATATACAGTTTTTAACGTGGTTTAAATTACATTAAAAAGAGTGAATGTGCATATCTACAGATTGATACACTATAAAACACTTATGGTTTGTGAAAGCAAATGTTCTATAATATGCCAGCAGTCCAGCACACAAAAAAATGAAAGAGAGAGCAGTGCCTATGATTTGTCTAATGACTAGTATAATTTTTTTTTATAAAATAATATTTATAAATAATGAGGTATATCTGTCTATCTATCTATCCAGTGCCTATACAAAGTCTAAACACCTTGAACTTCACATTTTGTTGTGTCAGTGCCTCAGTTTTCATGCATTTAAAATGAGGATTTTTTTTCCACTTATCTACACATCATCTACACTTATGTTGCCACCACCATGCTTCACAGTAGGGATGGTGTTCTTTGGGTGATGCGCTGTGTTGGGTTTGCGCCAAACATAATGTTTTCCATTTAGGCCAAAAAGTTCCATTTTAATTTCATCCGGCCACAAAACTTTTTGCCACATGGCTTCAGAATCTCCTGAGTGTTTTTTTGCACACGTCAAACGGGATTCAAGGTGGGCTTTCTTGAGTAATGGCTTCCTTCTTGCCACCCTATCATACAGGCCAGATTTGTGGAGTTGTTGGGATATTGTTGTCACCTGCACACTTTGACCAGTCTTGGCCATAAAAGCCTGTAACTCTTGCAAAGTTTCCATTGACCTCTTGGTAGCCTCTCTGATCACTCTCCTTCTTGCTCGGTCATCCAGTTTGGAGGGATAGCCTGATCTAGGCAGGGTCTTGGAGGTGCCATACATCTTCCACATCTTAATAATCATCTTGACAGTGCTCCAAGGGATATTCAAGGCCTTTGGCCTTTGAAAAAATAAAAAATTTTAATACCCATCCCCTGACCTGTGCCTTTCAACAACTTTGTCCTGGAGTTCTTTTGAAAGCTCCTTGGTGCTCATGGTTGAGTCTTTGCTTTGAAATGCACTATCCAGCAGAGGGAACCTACAGGAACTGCCGAATTTATCCTGAAATCATTTGAATCACTACAATTTAACACCGGTGGAGGCCACTTAACTTGGTGTGTGATTTTGAAGGCGATTGGTTACACCTGAGCTAATTTAGATTTGCTATTAGAAGGGGGGAAGACACTTATCCAAGCCATTTCAGTTTTTATTTAATTAATTTTCTACAGATTTCCAGAATATTTTTTTCACTTGGAAGTTGTGGGGGAAGATGTGTAGATAAATAGGGAAGAAAAAAAAAAGCTATTTAAAAAAAAAAAAAAACTATTTTAATTCCAGGCTATAAGGCAACAAAAGGTGAACATTTTGAAAGGGGTGTAGACTTTCAATAGGAAATGTATGTGTGTGTGTGTGTGTATATATATATATATATATATATATATATATATATATATATATATATATATATATATATATATATATAAAAAATGAAAGCAAACATAACATAACGACAATGACGACACCACCACCACCACAAATTTAACATCTATCGAGTTCTCATGCAAGCATTCCAGGGCACTTTACAAAAGTCTAATATATAATCCAGCTACAAATAAACAGACCCAAACAAATATAGTTTTCAAACAGGATTTAAAAGATTAATTTGTATCATCAATCATCACCCATTCAAATGTTAATACTGCCATATTCAAGTAACTCAAACCACCTTTTTCACACATGTACTAGTTTAAAATGGTACCACTTATTCCATCAGCTGGGGCTTCTGACATGTTCAGTCTGTGCGTCCTCTTCTCATGCCACTCTGTCATGCCCCAAGTCTCTCCATTTCCCACAGCTTCATCACCACCATCATCAATGTGTACCTCATTGGTCCAAATAAATTTTGCTCCAGTTCTCTTCACTCCCTCACGGTCCAAATATGGTTGCATGCGGCCCATAATCCAGGAGGATGACAAATGTACAATAACTACAGGGAAGCAGCCTGATCTTTCTCCTTGTATCATTTTCTCTGTAATGTCAATAACTTACTGTCAATTCCATCCCCTTACAACTCCAATCATCAGTGCTGTATGAATATTCTGTAGTGTAATCAATACCTTTTTCTTCTTTCGACTTTCACTGTTGCAGGTCTTTAATCCTAATAATCTGCATACACTTCCTTCACAAACATTCTTATTCTATAAAAGGTGGGCACATATAGCATTCAGTTCTTCCTCAAAGTGTTCTTCAGGCCATCCAACACTATGAAGAATAATAAAGTATAAAAGTCACAAATGCACTTGCATACTATGATACAGTCTTGCTCAATCTATACTTGCTTCTTCCATTTAGACAAAACTGTCTAATAAAGAAAACTTTGACGAAGTCAAATCTGATAGTGAGCATGTATGAAACTTTTATCCTTCCATCTGTTTCAACTGTCTCCCCTTCAGATCCAATGTTCCTGAGCAAAAGAACTGTACATGTGTCACTCATCATTGATTCCTCTTCCTCCTCCTCCAGGTCCTTCTATGTTTGGATTTCCTGCAGAAAAATATTCTGATCATTCTTTCAGAATAAAAGCCGCATTGTCCACTTCCAGATAAGGGATTCCAGATCAAGTAACTTGGTTGATTGTCATTCAAAGCATATGAATCTTGCATCAGGTCGATCATCATCATCATCATCTCCAAAATGTTATGTATTTAATTTGCATTAAAGAGGGATTGGCGACCTGCTTGAAACAATTGGGGGTCTACTGCCTTATCCAACAGGCCAGGTGGTGGACCCTCATACCAAGCGGGTTTGAGATCATTATTAATAATTTCTGTATATTGCATGATCAATAAAGTAAACATTTTCAAATGTCTCTCTTGTGGGCATTTGTCCTGATCTACTTAAACTGATTTACAGAATTATTCAGTAAATAACACATTAACTAATGTCTAGTTCTAAAACATTGCCTAATAATGAGCTTCTTGATTCCTAATCTTGATTGTTAACCCTTAATATTTTAATACAACTACCCCTTCTAATGAACTATTTTTTGTTAAATGTTAACGTTTTATTACAGTGCACCCAATCCGTGTCTCATTAGGGTTTTATATCCACCTCGTGTGGACGAATACATTTCCCTGGGGCTGACAATCTGATCGCATAAAAAATAAATTAAAAAAAGTGTATCTGAAAGATGCAATAAAAAAGTGGGCTTGTACTTGTCCCTGAACCATGTAAAACACAATAGGGAAGTTGGTATTCTGCAGCTGAATACCATGCTCCCTAACGTTAAAGGGGCTCAATAATTTAATGAACGACATATCATTTTGCAGCCCTCGGCAAGCGACTCATTGATTCGATACAAGGGTTCGAAAGCTGCAACGTTAGTTTGTCAAATATATGCTGAATTAACAAATACACACGCTCGGCCACAGGAGGCATGACAAACTACAGACCTTACTCATTTGGAACAATTCCACTTGAGCTGCAAAGTGAAAAAAAAGGGTTTTTGATTTGAAACATGCCGTGATATTAAAACATATCTTGAGGGAAGAAGATGCTGAACTCTGTCTATCTTTTATTACCCCTTGATATTCTCTAAGCATTGCTGTTGATGTTCGAGTGCCAGCTGTATGTGTTTTTATGTTCTAAGCTCTCATTTACAAGCACTGCCAATTGCATATTGAAACATAAAAGCACATATGGTACATAAAATGTACTACTCACTGGAGAGACTCCAGTTCTTAAGCACTTAGGAAATTAATTAAAAAAAAAAAACAACTATGAAAAAATATAGTATATATAGAATTAAAGATAATTGGTTGTGTGACAGGTGGCAGGTTGTGTGGTAGGTCTGTATTGAGCAAAAACACTGCTTTAAATCTAAGTGCAGTCAATGTTTTATTATGTATTTATATTTATTGAGGGGGCTTGTCAGATTGATACATTTCTGTATCCATACAGTAGTATGGAAGCTATTTAGCTTCATGTACCATGTAATGCAGGCTCTTTTCAAAGCCCTGCATCAAGCTCCACATTTGAGACAGACAGACACTGGTTTTAAAGAAACTATTAATAAATGAGCAAAGAGAGTATAATGTGCACCCTGCATACTGTACAACGTGTATGACTGAGGTCCATCTCTTGTACTGTATAATGTGCACCTGTTTATCTACTCTACCAAAAACAAAGTATACTGTATAGAATACTAGTAACACTTTATACTGTGAAACTATGTATAACATACAACCTGTAAATACCACAAAAAAATTCTCCCAACATCCATTACATTGTGTACTGTATTTTAATAATTCAAATGTTTAGTTGTCTTTAACAGTCCTCATCCGCTCCAGAGAGTCTTACCGAATGTCCTCATCTGTGACCATAAAGGCTTTGCAGAGGGGCTGGGTCACGTTGAGCCATACAGCTGGGTTCTTTTCCACTGCTGCAGACAGCTGTCCCGTGATTGGTGCAGAACTTGTGTGCAAAGCGCTTGCAATAGCAGATAAAAGGGTCTCATCTGTGTTACCTGGACCAACACCTGAAAAAAAAATAATCTAGAGACTAGCATAATTTACATCACCACCAACTGAATAACATGAGCAAAATACACCTGTTTACCCTACACAACTATTTAGACAGTGAACTGCACACATACCTTGTTTGACAGGGTTTCAATTGATGACTAACACAATCGTGTAATTAGATTCTAGATTTTTAGGCTCATAAAAACAGCAGCGACATTATGATCTTTTGGTAGAAAAGACTGTTTGACCAGCAAGGCACACACTTTTTAAAAACATTTTAGGTGGTATATTATTTGTCACTTGGAATACACAAAAAAAATCTCATTAGTCATAAACTGAAATTTGCTACATACTTAGAGCTGCCGCAAGATATCCCACAGAAAGAAACCCATTTTCCATTATTCATTATTAGGGATGAAAGCCCCCTCAATAGACCACTGTGGAAGTTATGACAAGCACCTCATCTCATTAAGGCTTTCAGGTGCACCTTGATTGCTAATGAGCAATGGGTGTATTTTATAACCTTCATTGAATATGCACACATTTGTCTGAGATGAATTGAAATTAATACAACTACAACATCTGCAAGGGTTGTGGGTTAAGTGGATTTACACCAGTTAAGTAGAATTTAACTTAAGACTAAAACAGTACAGAAACAAAATAAAAATTCCCATAAATTGGTTTTAGAGGTCTATAACACCGTCATCACACTGCTAATGGTAAAGATCAATGAGTTTAAGTAACACTCCATAAACTATGAAAAGATCCAGATCAAGTGTGATGTTTACTCTAGTTAAGACAAACAAGCCCACCTTGTAAACCTTTTGGAAGTTCCATGGTTCTTATTATCTGTTCAGTTACATCAGACGCAGTCAAACCTTGTAGTCTCTTCTCCCAGAAAAGCTGCAGTTAAAAGAAAACAAACAAAAAAAATCCATCAGTTTCATAGTAGCACACCTGTACTTTACAGCATGCATACAGTACTGTGTGAAAGTAGCCACTGATCATTTTGACAGACTCCTGGGGCAAAATCAATGTTTTTGCTGGGGGTCTGGGGGCCACCTAGACCCCCCCCGAGGCTCTGGGGTTGTACATGCTCTCTGATGCATTCAGAGCCATTTGGACCACTTTCAGAAGCAAATTTGAACTTGACTTTGTAGAAAAAAATAAATTAAACTTGTCATTTTACCAGATGGATCTACCTAATAAATCACATGAGGCTAGGTAACAAACATAGTTTCTTAAATGTTACTCAAAGCTTTTGCATGTATGTCCAATTCACATATTTTATAAAACCTCAGCTGCAAAAATCATATACAGTCTCTGCTTAATCTCTGTGCCCGTTTGCCACAGCAGGTGTTGAATGGAAGAAACTGAAACAGCAAGGAGGGATTGACTTGAGGAAGAAACTACTAATATTGCTTATGGCCAGGTAACATTTATACATGTATGCTCTAAAGAAAAGGTAACAGATTTGAAAACTCAGGGCTGTGCCGTGCGTTTTCAGTTTTTACTGGAATTTACACAGCTGATCCTTTGCTTTAGCAGGGTAAATACAGCATTACTTTAATTATCCATAGTATTCGGTATTGCAGTTCTCGCAGAATTTAAAAACACCAAAAGCAGCAGCACACTGTACTAGTTTTAGAATGGTACCAGAATGTATAGCTGCCCTAGAACTCATCGTTGTCTTTCACAGTGGATCAGCAGAAAATTATATTTAAGATTCTGGTTGAAATTTACTGTTAGAATTTCTGTTTTAAAATGTTACATTGCTTAAACATGCATTTACTTGGAAATAAATGATTAGGCAATGTTAGATAAAAATTTTTGGATTTGTCTAACACATTTTAACCGTATGCAAATGTTGCTATAGTACGCCAAATAAAAAGGTTCTTTTCACGAATGAAAAGGGTCAAAACATACCTGCATACAGCTACTGGGGATGAGGGATTGAGCGATCTTTTGGTCATTGCGATCCAACCCGTTTATGTTAGTTTATTTGTGATTATCTGTGTAAATGTTGTTTAATTTTACTTCATATGTCTACTTTCGACATTCACAGGAATGTGATGCTTATTTAGCAGTTCATGTTCATCAGTTTATATTTGATACAAAGTGTAATTTTTCGTGGAAAACCCCTTGCAAAACTTTTTTTTTCTTCTTCAAATGATTGGAAATAAGAGTAGTCTAACGTCCCTAGCTGCTACTCAAAACAAATTAAAAAAAAATATGTTGTAACGCTAATGTAGCCGTGAAACGTTTACATGAGGGATATCGGAAGCTGGCAGCAGAACAATTAGGTTAATTTGTACGTATCCTCCAGTTTTCAGAGTTTATTATTCATCCCCCTTTCCACTCACACATTGACAGAGACATGTTTTTTCAAATAGTTTGGTAACCGGAATCGAAATACCAGGTTCCAATGACAGCTACCCGGTTCAGACTCAAGTCCAAAAATCTCTCAAAATGCACAACGGTAGATGTAATTGTGTAATGCGGACTATGGTCACGCCAATGCTCATGAGGGTGTGTGTTTTATTATGTTTTTTTTTTATTATTATTTTTATTAAAATGTCTGACTTCTGGTGTCTTCTGAATGACTTTTTTTTTTTTTTTTAATTCCATTTTAAACCATTTAAAAAGGCAAAATCATAACAAAACATAGAATACTAGTGTGTATACACTGAGCAAAAAAAATACAGCGGCAAAAGACTCCCCTGTGCATTATGGGTTAGCCGTCTGTAGACCCAATTTTTTTGGCATTTCTACATGAATCACAGGAATGATCATTTTGATGGAATTCCATCACCCATGTATATTTGATGATTTATACAGTCAAGCATCATGCATTGCTTCCCCTTCGTTTATCCAATATTAACCCTTTGCAGTCCCATGTCGGACCAGGTCTGACACTGCAATTTTCCGTTTCCAGTCCGATGTCGGCCCCTATCTGAGCAATAAAGTAGCCCCACGCAACACAGAGATAACAAGGGCACAAAGGAGATAGCTGATTCCGCATCCAGCGCTCAAAGACTACGAGACATTTGCAGAGCTTTTTGAGATGTTATAGTAATAAAATAACGACTTAGATCGTAATATTGAGGATTTTCATGATAAAACGAGTGACCAGGAGAGGATTTATCAGTATGCACATCTATAAAGAGGTATGCGAAAAATACAGCAAACAAGGGGTGGGGCTTGGCTGGAGATGCAGTACTTATGTCCTTTTGCCATGCACTGGGGGGGGGGGGGGGGGGGGGGGGGGGGGGGGGGGGGGGGGGGGGGGGGGGGGGGGAATTAACACAGCGCGTGTGAAAATAAATTTGACCTAACGTGCCTGACAAGCGCTGAATAAATTGACTGCAAAGTGTTAAAATATATCTTGAGTTTATTTGTCTGGTTCTATTGTGAACAAATGTATTGTTTTTTTGTGTTTTCTTGTGGGACCTTCTCTACCCGTTTGATTCCTCTGACATTTATCTGTACAGCATGACCTAAAAGCTTTTGAAACAAACAAACAGTCGGCCAGTAGGTATATGCCATTTATTCCTTTAAAATGGATTCCATAGCCATTAGCTGTGAAGCTATTCCAACTCAGCAGGTACCCTTACTCAACTGACTGTGAAAAGATTTTAGTAAAGAGTTCACGCCTTCATTCATATTTCTCCTTCTGCGAGTTCTTGTTCTCCTGATTGATTGTGCCTTTCACTGACCCTCCAGGAGGCCTTCTGTCTGGCTTGTGGGGTACTGTATATAGTAGGTTAAAACATTAGTTATCAAAACTGACCCATGTATGAAAGCTGAGAATTGGATGACAACACAACAGATGTGTGGGTCAATAAGGCCAGCCAATCACATAGCCATGACTATGACTTCTTAGATTTAATTACACAAACAGGACAATATTCCACAAAGGGATTTTTTCAACAATAAAAAGGGAGAGTGCAATAACCCATTATTGATCTGAAATCAAATTACATTTCTTCGATAGATGAACGGTGTTCTTAATGTTAGTTAGATATATTGGTTCCTGTATAAAACTTGCAAGTACTATACAACTTCCAAATTGTTATGCTAAATTGACTTCTCTCTTCATTTGCACCCTGCCACTAAACTACTGACTTGTGTGCAAGAGGCAGAAGCCAAGGAAGGCTTAAATGAAAACTGCATGCCACTGAATAGAACATTTAACAAAAGGGCATATAAGGGGTCGAAGACACTGAAAAAGGCTTCATATCGACAGTGTGCTGAACAAATGGGATTTTTTTTTTCTTATTACTATAAAAAAGGTCAAAGACATGCTGTGTTCCTACTAAAATCTCACATTTCGAAGTAAAAGTAAACCATGGCCCAAAGCATTACCAACATGTCTACATCATTCCTCCAAGTTTTAAAAAAACAATAAAACCTAGATTCTTGTAGATGGGTCATTCTCCAATACTTGGCCCCAATAGGTACTGTCACATTTGTTCAAGTTTATCTTTATTATGAAAAGTTATTTTATTACGATAACTTTTTTTTTTTTTTTTTTTTTTTTTTTAATATTTGGTCTGTTACACACACACATGAAAACATACGTGCATTATTTTTACTTTAAGTATATTTAAGAAGCTTGACAAAAACAGTGAAAGTCATGAAAAAAACCTTGGTATTTGTGACATTGTACATGCAGTTATGTACCTTGAATTATATATGCTTTCAATACGCTTTTGTTATAAACGCTTTCAATGTGTTATTTTACTGAAAATAAATACAATATGTTGTTGGCATTATGTTTTCTTCTTGATGCTACAGATCATCAAAATGTACGTTTCACATAGCATATGGTGTCAACAATTACACTGAAAATAAATAAATAAAAACAACGCGTGCACACACACACACACACACAAGTTCATTAAATAGAGGATATTTATATCCAAAATAATGGTCTGCTCCCCGTTCAAGTTAATGTCAAGATATGATATGCCCACACAGCAGTGCGTGTTAGATTTCCATACTTTTCATCAATACTGTAATCCAGTGTTTTACCAATTCCCAACTTTTTTTTATTTCACTATTTTCTGAGGTTTCTACTGTTAACACTACAGTAGAGGTTTATTTTGTTTAGAAGCAATTTCAGCATCTTGCTTTCTTCATACAGTATACAACGTGTTTCTTTTCATTCATATTCAAATAGAAAAAGCTTAATTCCCTGTGTGTTGTATGCATCCAACATTACAACCATTATCATCTGTTGTTAAATATATCTTGCATATCTGAGACTGAAGCTAAATCAACCAATCAATAATTATTAATTGACTGTTGTGGGTGTAGCCAAGACACAAAAGCAGAGCATGTCTCTGTTGCTCTGGGAGGTAACATTATTTAACTTATTTACTATTAAAACTTGGATAAATGGCAGCTGCTAAATAAACAAATAAATAAATAAAATATGCATTCTTTTTTCTTTAAAAGTTATCTATTATAGTATTCAACGAGAGTAACAATATGCAACTAAAGAGAGGAATACTAACTTATTTATGAAAATATTTTAACTATTGTTAATTATATATGGCTGTTCACTGCATTCTTCCCAAGTTCAGGCATCTGTGCACTCCACTTTAGAATGCAGATTTTGCTTATAATCCAGTTTGTTGACAGCTCCCAAAAGTAATTTTAGCACTACGGTTAGTGGAGTGGTCCCAAAGGTTTGCATTCTACTGTGTATAATGTGTGTGATTTAAAGCAGTATACAGTAGGTATATTCAAGATGAGTGAAATAAAACATTTTACAATATTTTGTTATTTACAGGTTCCACTGAAAATTAAAATGAGAATACAAGCTTGCAAAAAGACTCCCAGTGCACAGCAGTTTAATCCATTCCTGTTTTACTCTCAGTTTAAGACAAACCTGAGCTTTTAGTAACACCTGGAAACAGCTATGCAATAGCAGCCTTATTTCCATCCCTGCGACATGTAGGACATTGGAAGTTATTTCATTAATTAGAATATTCAGTTTGACATGCAAAGGAATTTGTTTTAAAAAAACAAACAAACCAAAAAAAACAAACAGTACAGGTTGGGAATTTCTGGTTCTGGATGTTACAACTGCAAATATATAAAAATCAAAGCTTATTCCTGGTTTTAATTTTCTGAAATGTCCATCATATAAAGTTACACATTTATATAAAAAAGTACCCCTTTCAAGATGTGTAAATACTAAGAGAATAATCTTTTGTGATGTCTCAGAACCAAAAATGAGTCAGTTCAAACTGTATTTTTGTATAACAGCACAAATGTCAAACTAGGCAAATAGAGATTGTTACATGCATTACATGTTTGATGATGTTAAACATAAATTTACATTATATTTTGATAAATGTACATAAGCAATCCATAAGTCTTCAAAAAAAGACATAACTTTAAAGTGCCATGTTAATTAAAAAAAACAAAAAAAAAACATGCTTTTTGGTGTCAATGTCACATACAAATAGTCCCTGAATAAAACTTAACTTTAACACTTGCTTGTTATTTAAACTCATACATTTGAGAACTAAAAGACAAATGCAGTGAAGTAATCATTACATTTGATCTTGTGTTCCCACTGCTGATACCAAGTATCAGAGACTGACCTGACATCTGTTGACCAGAGTGACCTGTTTAATCACCCACGTTTTTGTTAACTCACTTACTGCACAACTATTTTTAAATAAGACACTGACATTAATGGGACCTTGGCTGTACAATAAATCCCACCAGGGGAAAGCAAGACTCATATAGTTGTTTAAGAATGCAGTGTTCAGATAACAAAAAACAGACCTCATTGTCTTCAAATACGGCAAGTAAATCTTTTCAGAACATTTGACAACATTGATTCAAATCCATATTTTCATTGTATTGAATTACAAGCATCATCCGACTAAACTGTTTTCAGTTTTAAAATCCCTGGATGCTTTACCTCAACCTAAATAAACCTTTTCCTTATGCCAGATACGCTAAGGACCCAGCTTGTATAGCTAATAAGGTGGCTTGTTCGTTTGTACAGCATGATGGAATCGGGAGGGAGAGTTATCACCATTTCTAGAATCTACAATACTCAATTAACTTAAGACACTCGCAGCCTGAGATTTCCTACTCTGTTTAGTGCAGGATCATTCAGCTTAGACAACCTCTGGGAATGTAATGCTTCTGAATTAACAAGTCATCCTTTCTCTACATTTAACAGATTTCTCCTGGACACATTCTATATTTCTTTCAATTTTTTTTTTTGCCTCTTGCACAAAATACACTTTGATTGTCTTTGATCAGTCCCTACGAAGAGCTCTTCTTTCAGTAGAGACAACTTACACAAAGCAGTTTATAATCAAGGATTAACGTGCCATGTTAAAAACCATTACAGAATGTGTCAAGATGTAAACTACAGATTCAACTGGATTATTTCCAAGGTTTTCTTCTACATGTGATCCATTAGATAATGTTGCGCGTAACTATTGCGCAACAATCCCGAGAAAGCAGAAGGATCTCACAAGGGGTAAAGTGGGTGCCTGTGTAACCAGCTAACCTACCAACAGTGTGGCTCAATCTGCAGAACAAATGGGAATATTGGTTGTAAATAAACTGGCAACTATTCTCTTCTCTTTCAGTATCCAAAGTCCTAAAACATAAAAATGATTCCTGTCCCCTTTATAGCACCACTTTTGAGGCTGACTGACAAAAACAACAAAACAAAATTGTTGAACGGTCTTCCCAAAAATTCATGTGCTGAGCTGAAAACACTATGCTCTCTAGTGCATGATCATTCAGCTTAGATAAGATCTGGGAATGTAAGAATGTAATGTAAATGCCTCTTTGAATGGTTCATATTTGGTATTTTATAAAATATAAGTGCAGGTCAATTTTAAAGTTATTCTACACTAAATAATGTAATATTGCCAAATTCTTTCAGTATTTTGCATTTTTAAATATTAATTTTCCTTCACATATTCAATGCACAGGTAAACAAAAAAGGGATTAAAATACATGCTTTCTATGCTTTTACAAAACCATCTGAAATCCTTATTGTACAGTGAAATAATTTTCCACATCTGCAACTCCAGATTGCTACTATGGTAATTTGGACCTCTCATCATATCAGTGTTTACTGAGAAAACAATCTCCTGGGAAACCATTAGTTACAACTCAATAATAATAAAATACAAAATAAAAATGATAGACTGGTTTCTCAATGCTCCTTCCTCTCTTCAGCATCTCCATAGCCACCTGAATCACGCATGTGCTACTGTAACACTCTAAATAAAACAGCCTGAATCTGGTGATGAGCAAAGTGACCTTTCATTGCAATATCCAGTGCTGTGTGACAGAAGCCAATTGATTTGCTTTATAATCAGCCTTAAAGTCAAGAAAAATAGCATTTTCACTGAATGAGTTAACATGTAGCAGTACATTTCAAACAAATATTAAGATATTTAAAAAGTATAACCTTTGTTCATTTTCAACGACAGCTGAAAATGATTGCCTTGTCAAAAGTGCCAGTACATGGTACATGCCAATGAATTATGTGGACTGTGATTTGCAACTCCTCAGATACATTTGGTTACAATATTAAGGAAGTCAGTCAACACACTGCAAAACTCAAAAGGTATATTAATGAAGTAAAAAAAAAAAAAAAAACCTCTAGCCCTTTAAATGTTGTTGATTAGTAGTGATGAGCCATTAAATAAAAATACAGTTAATTTCTGGTTATTAAATTAAACACTGAAATCGTTCGAAGTCGTTTAACAAAACTGCACAATTTCCATCTATTATTATACGATAAAACTTCACGTTTTCTTTATGGTCACTCATCATAAAAGTTACTTTCACATTTCAACCACTTTCAATTCCAGCGGTTCGCTTCAGGGAACCACTGAAGCTGCTCTCACTCTGGGATCTGTAGTGAAAGAACCGAGACCCACCCTCCTGTAAAGCTCCCATAATGCATACAAAATGGCATCACGAATAAAAACATACAGGGAGCGTAGCATAGTATCAGAACTCTTCATTATGAATACTTGTCAGAGAAAGGTGTGTGAATGTTGAAAATACAAACTATTTGCATTTTCTTTACACATTTATCAATCCCATTATTGAATGACATTTCGTTCCGCAACAGAAAAGCGACGTATGTTAACGATATAAATATACGGTCAGTCCATGTCAGATTAATCACCCTCAAAACCGAAGGTTCATGGATGTTCATATAAATATAAGTGAGCTCCCCAAAATTATTGCATTGTTTTACTGGGACTTTCACATTTTAGTTTAGTCAGCAAGACAGGTTAATAAAAGTAATTATTTATAAATATATATATATATATATATATATATATATTTTAAATAATAAACAAAAATGTTTCAAATTACTATTGTTTGTATTGCATTTCATTTAATATTGAAACCGGAAACAACAGATTACAAAAATAACTAATTATTAATTACTGACAATTTTTATAATATTTTGTTTCAGGTTGCCATTCTTTCTTGTATTAGGTTATATTCAATGAGTTAATAAACTTCTAGCCATGTAACATTATTATTATCATCACCATCAACCCTAGAGAGTTAGGGATTCAAAAGAGCTTAAGAGAAAATTTCAGCCAGTTGAGAGCAAGAGAGTGCTTTGTCAGATTGTGTGTGCTTTTTTCTTTACTTAAAAATAGTTTATGTAAAGGTATTGTTTATATATATGTGTGTGTGTGTGTGTGTGTGTGTGTGTGAGTGTGTCATGCTGCTTTAGTAGTGACTTCAACATATACATACTGTATGTTTTGTTGGTTTGAAAAAGTGCTGTTGAAAAAAAAGTTATTGAAGTTTTTAATTAGAAATAAAGAAACATTTAAAATCATGAATCTTTGTGACCCCCCCCCCCCCTTTATTTGAATAAATCGATAAATCAGGATTATTTACAAATATAGAATCGACTTGTAAAAGTGATAATCTCTCATCACTATTGATTAGCACAGGGGTTCTCAAGGTTTGTTTATTTTTGCTTTTTTATATAAAATCACGGCCCACTTATAAATCATACATCAGAAAAATCAACCAATCACAGTTAATTATTTGTCCGTCTGCTGTTTGAGAACTGCTGGATTATCACAAGCACTTCAAAACACAAAAAACATGTTCTGTAGTTGGAAGTCTCAAATCAGCAGGGGGGTGGTGGGACTTGAAAGCAGAAAAGATTAAACGTATAATCAGTTGAGAAACTACTAGGCTGTTCTATAAAATTTAAAATGGAACCTACTGAAATAACTCACACATGGTGAGGAAGAAATTAGCTGAATTTAATAATCTGCATATTTGCCAAGTGTAAAAAATTGCCAGTGCTGCACAATATTAGGGAAAGACACACAATCTGTGTTTAATTACAGTATGTCAGGGTTCTATATCTTAACATGAATAAGCCACAATTCCCCCCTTACATGTGAATTTAAATTAAGTAAAATGCCAGAATCCCATGTATCCTGAAAAGAATCCTACTAACACTGCCTTCACCTTAAAATCAATAGTGATTAAATCAATCTTCACACCCTGCGGGAGATCAGTGGTGTTTCATGAATATGTCCTCAGCATGATAAGATCAGCAGGCTTACCATGTATACAGCAGTTATCTGCTTCACCCAACTACTTTCTTCCCATGGGATTGAATAATAAGTCATATTTTAGTACTCAAATGCTTGTATTAACATGGTGTGGCAAAGTGGTTTGCAGTGCGCAGGTGTAGCGGTGATGTGACTATGAAACAGAAGACAAACAAAGTTTATGGTCCAAACAATATGTTTAATTTTGAAAATTCTGGTCTGGCGACCACAAAGAATAATCCCAGGCAATACACAGCAATGTGCATAGCACTGTTCCAAAACAAGGGGTTGCAGTCCCAAAATAATAAGACACTGTTCGAAATGAATAAACACAGTAGAAATAGACAAAGACACACACGTTCAAGCCCAGAACGTGCTCATGGTGTAATACAATTTATCCATGTACAATGGTGCAGTGTCGTCCGGTTTTAATACTTGCCTGTAGCAACAGCACCGGATCGTGTTAGTCGTCTAATAACAAACAAGTAGATTTTTAGACCCGACAAAACAAACAGAACACTCACGGTAATTTTACACTCATCCTTCAGCAGTTCGCACTTAACCTTTTGTACCTTCAGGTCACGCCCCCTTGGTTAGCGAGTGCAGCCATTTCTCCTCCAATCCATGGCTGCCACATCGCTTTCCCTCTGGAGCGATGACTTAATTTACCACAGCTCTGCCCCCTTTCTAGATGGCCAACTTCCACTTAACCCTGGGAATGAATCGTCAGGTCATCCAGTCCAGGGCACTCTGTTCCATTTACACTGTGTCCTCACAGGTCAGGAGGGAGATTTATCACCAAGAATCATTCTGTCTCTGTTACACATGGGTATATGAGAATTCCCTTTATCTGAAATACATGAATACCTTGGTGCAATTAGAAACCAATCTCCTAATCAAAGTTCAGACAGGTAATACTATATACAGTAGATGGTATTGTTGGCAGTACTTATTAGTTCAGTGACAATTGTTGATGGAATTTACAACAATGTAAAAAAAAAAAAATGAACAAACAGCTGTATTTTCATTTCTAAATACTCAGCAATTTGCAACACCTAGACAATATATTTGGCTTACTTGCTTATCAAATCATAAACAAGACATATTCAATGCTTACTTTTCAATTGGAATTCTCATTCAGGTTTCTCCTAATACACAAATAAATCAAAGATCTGCATAACAATTACTACCTGTACACATTGTGTGTTTACAAATTGTATTTACATGATCACTTTATTGATTTTAATGAATGGCTAATAGTGTAATTAAATCTAAACTTACTGTACATAAAAGTATCTATCAATTAGTGTGCCTATTAACACTAGAACCACCACAGCAGTCATTTTGACTGTGTCTGAAAGTTACGAGGTTGTCCGTTTATGACTTTTCCTAAATAAATGTACCAAATACCCTGACGCCATCTGAAATGCAGGATCACAAAAATAAGGAAAACGCCAAAGCAGTCATTTTGACTGTCTTTGACAACACGTTTTTATTTTAAATATAAACTACAACATTCCATTTTTTTTATATACAAGCTTTATATCTCTACTGGACCTGGCAGCCATCAATTCCTTCGTTTTTTGTACAAGAAATGCACCGGGGAAAATATCAGTAGGAGAGATTTCATCTTGAAGCCCCAAAGCGCTTCAGCAGAAACATTTTGATCAGAAAGGGGCAAAGCTGCAGGCTGCAGCAGCTCAACCTGGATTCTGTACTGCGAGTGACACACACACAAGAGAAACATGTTAAATTACTATTAAATTTTAAAACAAAAAGTAATTAATTTACAGTTTGCTTGAATAAAACTTGGAGTTGTATGCGATAGTTTGTCTTTCATTTTAATACTGATGTTGTTTAAAATGTAACTATCATAACTACTGCTGGAGGTGGTTTTAGGTATAAGTATAACTGAAAATGTGCTTCTACCATTATTACAAATGTATTTATAATGCAGTTACTTATTTAAATGTCTTCCAATACTGAACGTAAAGGATTAGTAGTTTAGAGCCTTGCTGACAACAAAAATAATGAAACAACGTACTGTTCCAGGGAGCTTATTGCTTCCTCTGTGAGATGCGTCACAAGCCACATAAAAGTAAACAATATTTTTTTGAGTTGTTTAAAATGATTTATTTAAATCTTCAATTTAAACCTTTGCTTAAACTCTTCTAACCTCAAATCCATGCTGCCCAACATAAACAAAACTGCCTCCTGAATCTGTACTGGTTCTGTATTAAATCAAAACATTTCATGGAGGACTGGTAAATAAAAATAAAATGGTGATCCATAATCTCTCATTTCCAAGTTTTATTTAGGTTTCAAAATGTTCAAGACTTTAAAATAATAATGACATCTATTGTACACATAAAAGGCTCGACAGTATTGTGAATCCCCATACAAACAGCCTAAGCCCATACATAAATTCTATCCACAGAAAACTGAACATTGTTACCTGGTTAAATGTTAAGCAACCCACTACTGCTTAAGAAAAAGAACATACCGAAGAGCCCTAATTATTTATCACCATCAGAAAAATGATACCCAACAAGCTGCAGGCCAAAGATAATAACAGCAGTAAATGCAAAACTTACTGCAATTACCTTTACATCCCATTATCTGTATCTCTAAAGGACTCATATTAAACTCCATAAAAAGATTAGCACTCAAATGCAGCAAGCAGCAAATCGACTTAAAAGTGCTAACTTAGTTTAAAATCGAAAGGTACAGAGTAACTGACCCTCTGCTACATTTTGTGCTTTGGAAAATTAGGAAATGTTTCAAAGTAATATTCCACTGTTTCATGTGTGTGAGCATGGGAACCTCTGCTGGAAAAATACTGTAACTGCATGAGCCCCTAGAAAATACTGATCACTTGCTGCAGAAAAAAAACAAAAAAACACACACAACACCTTTCAGCCAAAAGTCTAAACCAAGTTATCCAGCTGTTTTTTTTTTTTTTTTTTTTTTTTTTTTTTTACCACAAGGAGAATGCTTCTTCCATCTGAGTTTTACTGTACTTATAGAAACTTCTCTCTCCAGCTCATCAAAAAAATCAAAGGGGCACGAATGTATGTATCCAAACAAAATATTTTAGCAGCACTGAAAATGAAAGATAAGTGAACAATGTATAGCTAACTGCAGTCATGCATGTCACGGCTACTATCACTGGTACAGCTGTCTTCATCTCAGTGAATGCAATAATTAGAGGATATCACTAACAGAAAACACAGTAGCATTTGTGTGCATCATGAGCTTCCATACAGCCCTTTCTTGTAAGTACTAATCCCACTCAACTTCAAGTACAGCACTGAACACAATTAGTTGGCTTTAGTTTAGATTTCCTGTTTGATCAAATTGTGAAGTGTAGTATTTATTTAGAACATGGCCTTTTATAATGACCCGATCTTCATCGCGAGACACCTGCTAGTTATCTGTGGAAAACCAGTTTCTAGTCAGATAAAGCCCTGTAGTGTACAAAAGATCCAGAACAGGTTAACAAAACACCACGTTGTATTGACCTCAATTTCAGCGTGGAGAAAATCTTTTTTTTTTCACTTTTTTTTTTATAGCTGGCAATGGGCACTGTACAAACAGAAAAAAGCAAAATAATAATTAAAAAAAAAAAGTAAAAATGAAAAAGTCTGGTAAACAAAGAGATGGGACTTTTGGGGATGTTACAGTAATGAGGAGGTCAGATTCTAGAGATTTGATTGATTTAAAAAGTCACGTATGGAAGTTCAGACCAAAAAATAAATGATTGATGTCAGGTGTCGCATAATGTCCAAAATCTTCGGGATTTATAAAAAAAAATGTTACATACTGTAACATGAGTTGACAAGAATGGAAGTATCATGGCTATTTAACCCAACTAAATAATTATACAGTAAACGCTTGTTTAAGAGCAACCGCGCTTACAAGCAACACTTTCCCTGGGAACACTTTCCCTACATTGAATTATCCACTCGGTAACAGCAACATAGCTGCCACATAAGAGCAACATGTGTGACATTGTGACATCACATCCTCTGCTTAAAACAGACAAAATGCCAAGAAGTCTCTCACTAAAGAAAAATTACAGATTATCTGAGACTGTCAAAATCCAGGGGCTTCTCAGAACCAAGTCCCAGTCAACTGAATATGAAGGCGGAATTGAAATAGCTGCCGTAAGCGCAGGCGTGAAGGAAAAGCCCCTAATGCACATGATGATTGTGTACAAAGTATTACAGTTAAGTGACAGTGCAAAAAGTGTAAGAGCAAGAGGTTGTGTTTGTTGTCATGGTTGATGTCTGACTGTTCTTAAAACATAAATAAAACTTGATAGTTTTATAACGTTAACTCAATATATCCTGCTTTGATACAAATGCAGAATACAGCACATGTTTAAAATGTACAATACATATACTACTGTAATCGTGTTACAACATGGAATCAAAATGGATTTAATTAGGAGTTTTGCCACTGATCAATACAAAAAAGTCCATGATGTCAAAGTGAAAAATAAAATCTACAAATTGTTCTAAATTAATTACAAATATAAAACAGACAATAATTGATTGCATAAGTATTCACCCCATTTGCTATGACACACCTAAATAAGCTCTGGTGCAATCAATTTAGAAGCCACATAATTAGTTGAATGGAGTGGAGTCCACCTGTGTGCAATTAAGGTGTTTCACATGATTTCAGGTTAAATACACCTGTCTCTGGGAGATCCCACAGTTGGTTAGTACATATCCTAACAAAAACTACATCATGAAGGAACATTCAAAGCAAATCCGGAATAAGGTTCTTCAAATACACCAATCAGGGGTAAGACATAAGAACATTTCCAAGGCATTGAATATCCCCCAGAACACAGCAAAGTCCACTATTAAGAAATGGAGAGAATATGGCACAACTATGAATCTGTCTAGAACAGGCTGTCCTCAAAAACCGGAGTATCTGGGCGAGAAGGGCACCAGTCAGGGAGGCCACCAAGAGGCCTATGGCAACTCTAAAGGAGTTACAGTCTTCCACGGCTGAGTTAGGAGACACTGTGCATACGGCAACAATAGCCTGGGTGCTTTACAAAACTGGCCTTTATGGGAGTGGCAAAAAGAAAGCCATTGTTGAAAAAAACACATGAAATCTCAGCTAGAGTTTGCCAGAAAGGATGTGGGAGACTCAGAGACTAAGTGGAAGAAGATTGTATGGTCTGATGAGACCAAAAGAGAGCTTTTTGGCCTCATCGCGAAGCACTATGTTTGGTGCAAGCCTAACATTGCACATCATCCTGAGAACTCCATCCCTACCGTGAAGCACTGTGGTGGCAGCATCATGCTATGGGTATGCTTCTCTGTGTCAGGGCCTGGAAAGCTTGTGAAGATAGAGGGCAAAATGGATGCAGCAAAGTACAGAGAAATTCTGGAGGAAAACCTGCTGAAGTCTGCAAGAGACCTGGAACTTGATAGAAGATTCATCTTTCAGCAGGACATGACCCCAAACATACAGCCAAAGCCACACGGGAGTGGCTTAAAACAAAAAGGTCAATGTCCTGGAGTGGCCCAGTCAAAGCCCGGACCTCAATCCAATTGAAAATATGTGGAAAGAGTTGAAAATTGATGTTCACCAAAGGTCCCCATCCAACTTGACGGATCTTGAGCAATTTTGCAAAGAAGAATGGGCAAAATTGCAGTGTCCAGATGTGCAAAGCTGGTAGAGACTTATCCAAACTTATCTGATGGCTGTATTTGCTGCCAAAGGTGCCTCTACCAAATATTGACTCAAGGGAGTGAATACTTATAGCTTCAATTATTTTCTGTTTTGTATTTGTAATTAATTTAGAATAATTTGTAGATTTTATTTTTCACTTTGACATTATGGACTTTTTTGTGATGATCAGTGGCAAAAACTCCTAATTAAATCCATTCTGATTCCATGTTGTACCAGAATAAAAAGTGTGTAAAAGTCCAAGGGGGGTGAATACTTTTGAGAGCCACTGTAAGTTTTATGATTCTGGTCCAATGTCACTTAATGTATTGAAAACATATGGGATCCGTAAATGGAAAAAATTCATGATTAACCTTTGTAGGATTAAAAAGCTAATTTATTTTTTGCAGTAATCACACTTCATCCTCTGATGACTTGTATGTGGCATTTTTATTATAAAAAATGATTTTACCAAAAAACTGTTAAAAGAAAGATACTCACAAATTTGCTGTAACTTCCAACACTATGCAATTGAGTTCACATGGGTAAGTAGACAAAAAACACACAGCGTTAATTAAATTATTATTATTATTTTTTTTTTAAATCCTCTCTGTTGGAAACACTATAAACATCAGTCTAGCTATAGAAACAAGCAAAAGGCTCAGTGCTGTAGATTATATTTATTTAAACACACCTCTAAACCAGTTTTAAAATTATTTTCTGTGGCTGTCTTACATCTCCATGGCATAATGCAGCAAGGTTAAGCTAAGGAAACGGTTTCTTGACAGCTGTATATTTTAGCATGTTCAGTTCTAAAGGCACAACTGGAGTAGGGGGTGCGGCCGCAATGGCTACTGATGCTGATGTGGACATGAGAACATTCCTTTCAGTTCCAAAAAAATATATATAGCTAGAAGAAAATCTTTGGTTCCCAACAAAATCCTTTGGCGCACATTGTGCGTGTGTACACAACTACAGTATTCATTCGAGCTTCTCAAAAATAGCCTGTGTCTTAAATGACTACAGTAATGATGTGTGTATTAAAATACAGCAACATGACTGACTGCCGAAACAAGACGAAACAAAGCGTCACTACCCGAATACACAAGCAGCAGCATGACTGACTGCCAAGACAAGACGAAACAAAGCGTTACTGCCCGATCTTGAATCAGCCATGACATACAGGCAGCCATTTTCAAATAAGCATCATCAACATCCTGGGGAATTCAAAAGAGAAGCTTTTACAATTTCAGTGTTTCTGGCAAACAGTACCAGCTTGGACAGATCAGAAATGCCAAGCAATACCACAGTTCATAAATTGGGAGAAAAACAGGTGCGAGTAAAATCACGACTGGAAATGAGAAGCAGCACATAACTGTAATGCTTTGTGTGATAGCAGATGGCCACAAACTGCCTCCATATGCGTAACTGAGGTTGTATTTTTGTAAATACATATTTGAGGTTTTATTTTTTCCTCAAAAAAATTGAGGGTGGGAAATTTGGGCTGCGTCTTAAATTGAAGGAAATACAGTATTCTGCAGCTGTGCTTGACTTCATCCCAAATCACAGTCTAGATTTAAAATAAATTAAAGCCTGCAACACTTATGTGATTACAAGAAGTCACAATTGTTATTTGCCACCTGTGTCGCAAAAAACGTAAAGCATTCTTCCCATAATTATAGTGGTAATTGATTTGTTCACTTCTTGGTGAGGCGCCACTGTAAGAGCTAAATCAACAGGATGAGGATCTAAACCTCCTTCCTCAACATGATGCTAGCTTCCAGATCTTTGTCCTTGACATAAAACATGCCTGTTATGGGGAAGTAATAAAAAAAAAACACTGCACCTCACTTCTATTGGTTTTGCTTCTACTGCACATGATCGGTGGATCTGTGTGTGACTGGTGAGGTGACGCTCAAGTTTTATCCATTTCTGTTCTGAAAATGGCTATGAGCTTGTTCAAGCAGTGTTATGCTAGAGATGAAAATGGGGCATCATGGGTCACCCACCATTTGAGGCATTTAGAAATGTTGTGGGAATGAAAGGTTGATGAAATTTGCAAAGGACAATAGGTGTATAAAGATACAAATTCATTTCAGTTCAGCATTAGTTTCCGGGGGTCTGGTTCATCTATTCATTGCGCTCTTACCTGTCGTGGCTGCTCGATCGCTCGCTGAGGATCCGACTTTACTTTGTTACTAGGGTGGTTGGTGACTTTGGTAACTGGCTGCTTGAAAATGGAGGCAGTTTGCCTGATCGGTAGTGCAGTGTTCAGGTCGGGCTTGCCCTGGAAAGGAGGAAATTCTGTTTAATATTTTACAAGGGTTTAATCCAATTGGCTCTTATAAAAGCAGATGGCCAGTTTTTCATTATAACTCATATTAGAAGCTATCTTCAGTCTTTTACTAGAAAATATAAAAAGCACCATATTTTCTGAAAGAAGAAATACACCTGTTAACCTTGCCCAATTAGTGGTATGAATTATACTTTCAAATTGCTTTGAAAACCTGACCTAGACCTGCTCAGTGATAAAAAATCTCTCATTATTTCTGAAGTTCCTGATTGGGGTCAGATGTCAGGGCACTGATTACACTATGTAACACAATTTTTGTTCCTGGGTAGTAAGTGTTATTTCCTAATTGCTTATGCCTCAAAAGTATAGAAAATGGCTATTATTCCCCACAAACTTTGCTTTTGTGACCAGGACAGGTAAATTTCAAAATATCACTATTTCCAATGAGAAAACGGGCGCTTTTGTGTCTCTTCATTCACATAGTCAGAAAAAAACAACATATGAATCCAAATGAACAAGTATTTATACTAAAGTAATACAAAAATGACTACAAAAGATTTAGAAGCGAGTAGTTTTTCTACCCCAGGAACAAAAAAATAAAATAAATAATAATTTGTTACACGGTGTTATATCAAGTCAGTCAGATTTAAATTCTTGCAAAGAAAGACCTGAATTTTTACTTTGACCCTTTCAGGATTGTGCTAATTCTATAGAAAGACAACTTTCAGAGCAAGACCATGTGAATTCCTGATTAGCGTTCAAAACCTGCATTAACAGTTTATCTTTAATATGTCATGTAAAAAACACATTACTGCCACCACTATAAATACAAATTGAATCGCGATGAGTAGACCACCATGAACTACATCCACAGCATACACAATTCATGTAAAATAATACGATTCTGAAATTAAGAGCATCCATTTCAAGTTTCATTGCAATGGGTTGTACAGTGCCCTATGTATTATTACAAGAGCTACATGCATATGAACGTACAGAGAGAAGTGTGTTTAATGGGGGCAGCTAAGTGTTCTTGAAATTACCACAATAGGAGTCTGTCAGCTGGGTACTTTGTTCTGACATGCCCCTTTCAATAGCAGTTCTGTTAAAACAAACCCCAATGGCCCTACCTTTATGCAATACTTTCCAACTGCTTGTCAAAAATATACAAAATTGGCTACAGTAAAACTGTTGCCTCTAATTGTTAAAACCACAATAAAGTGCAATGTCTCATTTGACTTGATTGATTGCTTGGTTGCCAAGGAACACTTAATCTACCTGTAACTAAATTATTTTGTTAGCAGGCGAGACTGCCAGAAAGTAAAAGTGATTTGTAACCAGCTATTTCTAAAAGAGAAACTAATCTTAATCCCACTGCACTAATGTCAAGCTAACTGTTTCTAATTAGCAAAGCCAATGAGATATGCATCAGCACACAGAGAAAATACACTTAACCCTTTGCGGACATTACAATTTTCCCTTTCGTCAAGCACAGGTCTCTAGTTTTTTCTCTGGAAAAAGACAAGAAAACCTTTCAATGGCCGAGAGAACCCCCCCCCCCCCCAAAAAAAATAAATAAATAAATAAATAAATAAATAAATAAAAATAAATAGGGGCGGATCTAAGCAATACACATAGCTCCTGCACCACAGAGTTAACACGGACATAAACAAACAAAATAGCTGCTTCTGCATCTGCCACTCAAAGAATATCACTGACATTTGCAGAGCTTTTTGAGATGTTATAATAATTTTACAAAAATGACTTGGATTGCATTATTGAGGAGTTTGGTGATAAAACGAGTGATCAGGAGAGGATTTATCAGTATGCACAACTATGAAGAGTTATGTGAAATACAGCAAACAACAGGTGGGGCTGGAGATGGAGTACTGGATTGTCCTGTTGATACGCAATGTCTTTTAAACCTGTTTTACTGTGAAAAAAAAAAAAAAAATGAAAACAGCTCGTGTAAAATAAACAGCGCATGTGAAAATAAATTAGACCCGACAAGCCTGACAGGCACTGAACAAATGGACTGCAAAGGGTTAAAACTACCAATCACCTAAACTTCTTAACTTTAGGAAAATATATATTGGTGGCAGACTAGGGAGAAAAGGAGAGAAATGTAGTCCAGGAGGGACCAAAAGACTACATCCCCCAGAATGTCACAGGACAGCCAGGATGAGGTTCATCTGACTAATTGAGAATGAATGCCACCTTCTTGTGATTAACAGGCAGGTATATAATTAAAGAAAATGTTTGCTCTCAGTGTGGTTTAAAAAGGTACTCTGTGAACCTTTTTGTGTGCGTTTAAAAAACGGTTTTGTAACGGGAAACTCAAATGGGATTTAGGTCAGGACTTTGACTAGGCCATTCCAGAACCTGGGTTTTATTATTCTTTAGCCACCTGAAGTAGATTTTGATGTGTGCTTTGGATCACTGTTGTGTTGGAATTTCCAACTGAGCTTTAAACCAGGTTTTGTAGCAGAGGGTTTTAGATAATTGGCTAATACCTTTTGGTATGTAATGGAATCCATTTTACCATATATTGGAACTAAATTTCCTGTGCCAAAAAAAGCCCCGTAGAAGGATATTACCACCTCCATGTTTTACGTAGGTATGGTGTTCTTTTCTTTGTACACCTCACCAGACTTTCTCCAAACAGACGTCTATCAGTGTGACCAAATAGCTCAATTTTTGTTTCATCACTCCACAAAACCTTTGACCGGAACTCATATCCATCATTCAGATGCTGTTTGAAAACTTTAAAACAATTGTCCTTGTGACGTTTTCCTAAGAGTGGCTTTTTCCTTGGCCTGCGACCATTGAGACCTTCACCATGCGATATTCGACCTATGGTTGAAATGGAAACCCCAGTCCCACATGTAGCAAATTCACTTTGAATATCTTTGGCAGTCAATCTTGGACTGTTATTAACCTTCCTCAAAATTCTTCTACTTGTTCTTGGTGAAATAACCTTTTTCTTACAGACTGAAAGAGCGTTGTGACAGTACCATAAGTCTTGTATTTCTTGGAAATAGAAACAATAGTTGAAATTGGGATACTCAAATGCTTGGAAATCTTCTTGTATCCTCCACCCACTTTATAACAATAAATCATTTTCTGCCTAAGATAGCTCTTTAGCTTTTCCACATATTGACTTATTGGTAATGACAGCAATCCTCCTATGCCTAACCCTTCTGTACTCTAAGAATTCTAGAATTAGGTTCTGCATTCATATTGAAATTTCTAGCAGCTTGTAGACAATACTATCATAGCATCAAAGGGTATGAATACTTTTGAATTAGGAGTTTTGCAAAAACATAATTGCTGAAATAATTGTAGATCTATTTCTTGTAACATTTTTTCCTCATCCACAAAAGCAAAACTTTTGCTATAAAAGACTTTTCCTAAAATTCATTGGTTTGAGAAATTTCTAGAAATTATAACATTTCCATTGGGGTATGTAAAGTTTTTACTACAACTGTAAACGTAACACCGATCCACAAAAAATAAAACAACACACACATACAAAAAAAAAAAAAGACAAAACCGAACCAGGTAACTACAGACCAATAAGCCTGACTTCTATTATATGTAAACTTAAGGAAACTATAATAATATCCAAATTGGCAAATTACCTATATGGTAACAGTATCCTGGGAGACAGTCAGCATGGTTTTAGGAAAGGGAGATCGTGTCTAACTAACCTGCTTGATTTTTTTGAGGATGCAACATCGACAATGGATAATTGCAAAACATGCTACATGGTTTATTTAGATTTACAGAAAGCTTTTGACAAAGTCTCGCCTAAAAGATTAATTCTCAAAATTGAAAGCAGTAGAGTTTCAAGGAAATGCATGCACATGGACTAGGGAGTGGTTAACATGTAGAAAACAGAAAGTACCGATTAGAGAAGAAGCCTGTACTGTTTGTCTATTAACCATTCTTGTCTGTCACTGTAGATGGCTGGAGGTCAAGAAGAGCTACTTCCTTGTAGTGACCCCTGGACAACGTCTCTGACAGCAAAAAGATCTTCAAATCGAACTTACCATGCAATGCTTAAGCAGAGCAATGTTGGGCTTGGTTAGTACTCAGATGGGAGACCACCTGGGAATACTGAGTGCTGTAGGCTGCATGTTAAGCTCATACGAAAATAATATATATATATATATATATATATATATATATATATATATATATATATACACACACACACACACACATATATATGTGTGTGTGTGTGTGTGTGTGTGTGTGTGTGTGTGTAATATATATATATATATATATATATATATATATATATATATATATATATATATATGAGACACACACACACACTGTAGGGGGCTAAAGATGTGGGAGCTGTATTTAAACCAGCATTAAACACGGACTGCACCGTACCACTGTTAAACACTTGTTTCACATTCACAACACCATCTGCATCCGGAGCACTCACTGTTGGACTGGTGATTGTGTAGGTGTGTTAAAGTGTGTTTATTATTATTATTATTATTAATCATCATCATCACCTTCAGGACTGCACCCCGTGACTTTACACATCGTTGGGTATAGTCAGTGTTATTATTTAAATACCACTAATAAAGCTTTGTTATTTACCATTGAACTGTTGTTTCTAAGCACTGCATCAGCTCTACACCTGTGCACTACAAACTATTTTGCTACACCTGAAAAAGAGAAAGTTCAGCATTCAAACCTGTAGACTCTTTGGAAGGTTATGTTCATTTAATTAGTCAATAATTTTAAAATGCATGCCCATGCTGAATTATATAAAAATATATCCTGTATGATTTGATTTAACTACAGCCTACAGTAAAGGTTTTCGAATGAAACAAACATTTTTTAGTCCAGTAGGCAAATGGCTTTGGATTACTGCCATAACTGTTATTCTACCTTAAAGTGGTGTGTGTGTGTGTGTGTGTGTGTTACTGTACTTGCGTGGAAAGGTAGTTGTTAACCCCTCTCAAGTGTAAATGTCAACTTAAAAAGCACTTTTTGGCTTGATGTAACATCCAACACAATTATGCAAAGGTAATTTACAGTAGATATTTTTTTTATTAGGCATTCAGAGGTACTAAAATAAATAAAAAAAACACATATGACTGAAAGTTACCAATTCACAGAATTCTCTCTTTCAATTGACAATGTTACAAAAATCTGTGTTTTCTGAGTAACGTCCATCACAGTGCCAATTACTCTTTAACTACTGCATAATGTTTTAATTTTGGTGTGGTTATTAGCTGGCAACACGTGTCATGCATTGTAAAGAAAGGTTCTGGCATAGTTTCCAACTACATACAGTTTGGAAAACTCCTAAATGTGTGTTTGTAACGTCTGTCACACATGGTTTCACCCATCTACAGTATAACATAAGATACTAGAATTCTGACAAATCTTTAACAGGGATTGCTTGATTTCTCATTGCTCCCTAGATTGTGTTTCTTTGTAAGTGAACTTAGCACAAATCAATATGTGAAAACAGTTTTGTTTACTGCAGTTAGTGAGTAAATGCCCTAGTAACCCAAACAAACAAAGCAAAATGACCAAAGCAAAACGGTGCACATTAAGAATGTGGGCAGAGCAATAGCCACAAATCGATGAACAATGCTTACTGAGGATTCCGAAACTGAACACTTTTCATGCAGAGAGCATTAATTGGGGTTGAAGGTTCTGCTTGAACAAGGCGATACGTCAGGAAACGACCTATAATAAAATTAAGTGCTAAACCTTTACTTTTGTTTTGCTTAACCTCAACTACTTAAGTATGTTGTTCCCCTGTTACTTTATGGTTTTAGTACAGCAATTGTGTACAAACTGCACATTAGGAAACTGTCCTGAACTCCTGGCACCATAAACCTATCAAATTCAATTCTTACAAAGAAAATAAATAAAAATACAAATCTGTGCATACAGGGGGTCGCCAGGCCTTCTGAAGCACTGATAAACCACATTACTGTGGGTCCCGACTTACTGTATTTAATTATGCCTCTTCTAAACATGTTGACAAATGTATGTAAGTGCATACACATACAAAATACCACACCATAGCAGGCTCCATATCTTTCCAGTGATATGGAAATTATAGCAGGAAGTATGTACATAAATTAGTTGTTCTACTCGGACTTCATTCATGTGCATATTTAAGCCCTTTTGAAGGTTCCTTTCACATAAAAAATGTGTTTTAAAAATGAATCCACAAGATAAATATTTAAATACAAAAATCTCAGTGACATTTACATTTATAAAGCAAGATGCTACACAAGTGTGGTCTGTATCACTGGATTTGGCCAAATCAATGTGACAGTGAAATGTGAAATCAGAAATTAATAAAATAAATACATTAAAATTATTGAGAATCCAGCCAATTGTTCACGAGGTCACCCACTGCATCAGCAGCCCAGGATTAGCATCTTATCTTAACATCCAAAACAGTTTGAATGCAAAGGCATTCTTTGCAGCTTCATCATGAAGACGTGACAATGACGGCATTTTGAAAAAATAGGAAAAAAGGAAAACTATGTGGCAGCCACAGACTGGAGGAGCTGTTGCACTCATTAACCAAGGGGTCATGATAGATTGTACAAAAGGGGACGGAGCAATGTGATCTGTTCCTTGGTATGGTTAAAGGTGAACCAAAAGGAGGACATGAATTTATTTAGTGTTTTGTTTGTTTATTATCGTGCCTCAAATATACTGTTTGTTATTATTAAACGGCTGAACACAATCTGGAGCAGTCACCAAAGGCCAGCACTTAACCGGACATCACTATACTTGTTTTCACGATAAAATGTATTTGCAATATGAGCAGGACTGGTGATTGTGTTTGTGTTACGTGTCAGGGTGAAAAGAACAGGAATGGTTATTATTTCAGGCCCAACCCGTATGTTACAAATAAAAGCAATACATGCTGCTATATTGCTTATCATTATTTATTATTTACTGCTGCTTGGATTTAAAAATAAACCACCACTGCACCTGGATTATCGTTATCTGTCTTATTATTGATCACCTGCACACTGTTAACAACTTTGCCACACCCACTGTTAACAGTAAATGGTACTGCAATGTACAGGATTTACTGCATATTACAAGTTTTAGTACACTGGTAGGGCAAGATACTGAGATAACCATAAGAAAAGGGATAGTTGTTTAAACAATAAGCAATAAGTTGCTGAAACAAAAAACAAAGTTTATTAAAACAGTTTTTGTTTTGTTTTTGTTTTTTTTACAATCAAACAGATGAGGAATACAATTAGAACTAGAATTGGAAAACTTAAAAAAATCTGATTATGGCTACTGTGAATGATTTACAGTCGTACATGAAGGAATCTGGTTTTAAAATAAAATTTTGTAACCTACTTCTTTGTCTCTTAATCATGTTACTTTTAGTGTACTGAGGTTTGTTAAGTGGTTGATCTTAGGTCATAGAGCGCCCCTTTGCTGTATCTCACAGCTTGATTTGTAAGCTATTAGACTTATAACAAAGATTTTATTAGGTCTTAAAAAGCATAGCCAAGGCCGCAAGACAGCCTTTCGAATTTGAATCCTGATTCCCACTGTGCCGACCAGAGAGGGAAGTGTTTGGGTTAAAATTCCAAAGTAAAAAACTCGTAGCCTGACAGAAGCATTCATGCACAGAGACTCACTTTCTGAATGTTGAAGCCCCCCCCCCCCCCAAGTAAAAAATTTCTGTTGCTTTCAAAATATTTCCAATACTGTATTTGTACTTAATACACATAATTGTCTGCCCTAAAGTCTTTTTTTTGTTTGTTTCGCTAATTACAATTACAAAATTTACTGACAATCCCTGCAAAGGCAGTTACTCTACGAAAGTAATTAGTGTTGTAAATCGAACTCATATTGACATCGATTATCGTGCAAATTCTAATGACAATTATCAGAGTTAAAATGCTGATTTTTTTTTTTTAAATCCCTCACAGTAACAGTTTAAAGCAACAATAAGTCATCTTTTTATAAAGTGTGGTATAAAAAAACACATTCAAACAAATCCCAATGTTTTAAGACATATTTTTGACAAATACATTTGCATTTAAATATAGCATTCTCCAATTTTCATATTCCTACCTTCACTAGCTCTTTTTAGAAAAACACATTGCTGTCATGCATTTTGTCTCAGTTGACCCAGGTCAAAGCGCGTCGACCCACATCCTGCGGTGGGTTGCTGCGACCCGGGTACAACCCAGGTACGTGATTTCACACTATGCAGGACTGTGACCCAGGTAGCCAGAACCTGGGTCAGGACCTCGGGACTGCCAATGTGAAAAGGGGCTTTACTCTTTAAGTAGCATTAAGTGGCAACTCTTCAACCTCTAAATATTTTTACAACAACTATTCGACTGTCAAACTAGCACCGGAAACCAACTCTTGCTCATGAACGCGGTAAGAAAACAAAGTCATGCACGGAGGACTATAAGCAAGCAGCTCTTCTTTTACATCTACTGTGGTGTAGAGTGCGAAATAATGAGTCATAAGCCTGACTCAGACACACTGAACCCAACTGGCCATCTCCAGTCAAATTAGCACAGTAATCTGTTCTCTGCTGGGGTAAAATACCAAAATCAGCAGATCTAAACCTGCAAGCAAAAAAAATAATAAAAATGATTATCTGCTACCATCACGGACTATAATTTTGAAGAATCTCACTACAAATGTTTTTGTAGCAAAAGAGTTCTTGAATAGAATTGATTTTGTTAGTTATCGTACATGCCCAATACAGCTTTTACTTAGAATTATAATGAGTTATGTACTGATCACCCCTGCCAACACTGAACAGCAGTTTTTAACTCTTTAGTTTCTGACCGTGCCTAATGTTGTCTTTGCACACAACATATTAACTTATTGGATTGGTTTGCAGCTTTAAAAGGGATTGATCCCTGCTGTGTAAATATCTCCCTTAACTTATTCTGACAGAATTTCAGGAATTTAAGTGACCAATACATTGCTGGGGATAGGGTTTGGTTGTCTTTCAAAGAGGACAGTTAAATAGCGTCAAGCCTTGGCTCAAGAACATCATCACAGTATTAAAAGAGATTCACTTTCCAGGACTAAGTAATAGCATGTACTATAGCAACCCACATAGTTTGTCAAAATGCAAGGCATTTCACAATTCTTAAAGACAGCTCAAAGAACAGACCAACAAGCTTTTTGCAAATGAACATCTGTCTCTATAGCGGGGTACTATTTACATTTCAACAATTTTCAATAATATTGAACTTGTAGGGCCTACATAAGGAGGTAGGCAGTAAATAAAACCATTTTCCATTATCCTGAAAATAGTAAGATGTCAGGAGGCTACCACAAACTGTTTAAATAAAACACTAATTCCATCTCATCTGTCCACAAGCCCCAAGATGGAAGACAAACGGTAAAATGGATTATCAGAAGAGTCTGCTTGATCTCTCATCTGACATGAGATGAGCCTTGTGCTACAGTAGTCATCCCATTGTTTGATAGAGTCAAGGGTACAGCCTCAAACCCACAGCTATTACTACTCTTCGAGGAGTGTAGCCATCTCTCTTCAGGAAATAAGCAGACTAATTTGAAAGCTACAGAAAAGACACACCGCACCTAATAACCAACAAGCAACTTGCTGAAGACCTCTACTTATTCTCATATGCTTTGTTAGTGTATAATAGATACACTGTTAGCCAATACTTGAATGTTTGGTTTTCTTTTAAAATAATAAAAAAAGTATTAACTTGGTGGTAAATGCTTTTTGAAAGGAGCCCTCTTTGTCTTTGCTAACAGACATTAGCAATAAGCTAAAATAAAACACACTATAATTATATTAAATTACTTCAGGTGACTACTAGGTCTTTCGGATGGATTCAACATTAAGATCACAGTATCTTCTCCTTTATACACTATCATTACACTATACACTACACTAAGTCTTTCCAGGTACATATAGTTTATGAATTTGTGTATAAATATCAATTCATTAGACAAGGGAGGTTTATCAATTTATACTCCACCAGGATAAGCCACTGGCCTATTTTTAGGGGCAATCCTGAGTGATTAACTGGGGATGTAAACTGCTCAGATAAAACTCAGCTGTGGCTTACCCTGGAGAGATATAAGTTGTTCAAATATAGCCTTTACTTTAATAGAAATAAGAGTTCTAATAATTTTAAAACAAATGCATGCTTCCACAAGAAAAGAGGCTTACATAAATATATCTGATGTAACAGATATGCAAATGGTTCTAAGAAGGAAGCGATAACCTAACAAGTGCATTAGCATGGGAACAGAGCAGTGAAATGTGTTCACCCAACTTGTTACTTGCACGCATATTTTACCTTGGACTGACTGAGATGCTCGTTCCTTAGTCTCTGTTTGTTCTTCTGCAATTTACTCGGCATCATCTTTCCAGTGCGGAAATCAAAACAGCCAAGGTCAACAGTGTTCCCCAGGTATCGAGACAGCTGGGGCTTGCTCCTGAATTTCTTACCACTGGGACTGAAATAAAAACAAAGGTTTGGTTAGCACCCAAAGAACTGGCCAGGGGCAGCTTTAATATTGCTCTGTACTCCATGTAGTTGGTCAGTATTGTAAAGCCTGGCCAGTGGCACAGATTCAGTCCTATCCAGGCCTATTCCTGCCTTCAAAAGGACTGTTTCAGACATTGGACCCTCCAGAAGACAAAGACAGAAACGAGAAAATAGATTTCCTTTAACCCGATTGGTCAATAGGAGATCCCTAATCTCTCGTAAAGAACTTAGTGTTATCGTTTAAACAATGTTTAATCTCGGTTCCAAACCATTCCGCCAGAAAACAACAACATATTCATGTATGTACTTTATCTTTTTTCTGTTTGATGAAAGAAAATCTCTGTTGTAGTACATGCCCTCTGAATGTTGTCTATCACTGTAGATCAAGGGCTATGTACTAATATTGCGAATTCATAGCCTACCTTTGTAGAATTGTTGTGTGTAATGTTCTAAACAGATCTTTTTCGTGAACAACTACTGGAATTTCACCGCAAGTTTACTAACAGCATAAAATTACTGAAAAAAAAAAAAAAAAAAAAAAAAAAAAAAAAAGAAACAAAACCTGAAGAAAACCTACTGAAAATAAATACAACAGCAGCAAAATCTGAATCTTCAACAAAACAAACATATTCTAAGACAGTAATCAATGAAGTAAAATATGTTTGCTCAATAAAAATCTATGCTATAACATAAAAACAAGATGTACTGTACCGGTACTTGCAGAGTCCATAATATAATAATTTTTTTAAAAAGCCTGATTCTGGAATTGAGCCTACATTAGCAGGAGACCAACAATAGCACAACTCAAACTAAGGCTTAACATTACCCTAGCCGTTTGCAGTCAAAATCTAAAGTAAAAGTTAACTGAGCACGGTAAAACTAAAATATGCAATGCTTGTTTGTTTTATGCAAAACACTGTGCTTTCTTCCAAAGTAGCAGATGGGTTCTTGCATTTCAGATGATGAGCATTTAACTCACTTTTTTTATAATACGAAATACTTGTGCTGCAGACATTGCACGATGGTCTCGTTTAACATTTTTCAAAATACTGTATTTTTTTATTTATTTATTTTTTTTAAAAAACTGCTATTTTCATTGCTCATGTACTCCCTGAGCCAATAGCAGCGCTAGGTAATGAAGGGCGCCCTCCTCCCTGTCAGTTATCATAAGAACATAAGAAAGTTTACAAACGAGAGGAGGCCATTCGGCCCATCTTGCTCGTTTGGTTGTTAGTAGCTTACTGATCCCAAAATCTCATCAAGCAGCTTCTTGAAGGATCCCAGGGTGTCAGCTTCAACAACATTACTGGGGAGTTGGTTCCAGACCCTCACAATTCCCTGTGTAAAAAAGTGTCTCCTATTTTCTGTTCTGAATGCCCCTTTTTCTAAACTCCATTTGTGACCCCTGGTCCTTGTTTCTTTTTTCAGGCTGAAAAAGTCCCTTGGGTCGACACTGTCAATACCTTTTAGAATTTTGAATGCTTGAATTAGGTCGCCACGTAGTCTTCTTTGTTCAAGACTGAACAGATTCAATTCTTTTAGCCTGTCTGCATATGACATGCCTTTTAAGCCCGGAATAATTCTGGTCGCTCTTCTTTTCACTCTTTCTAGAGCAGCAATATCTTTTTTATAGCGAGGTGACCAGAACTGAACACAATATTCAAGATGAGGTCTTACTAGTGCATTGTACAGTTTTAACATTACTTCCCTTGATTTAAATTCAACACTTTTCACAATGTATCCGAGCATCTTGTTAGCCTTTTTTATAGCTTCCCCACATTGTCTAGATGAAGACATTTCTGAGTCAACAAAAACTCCTAGGTCTTTTTCATAGATTCCTTCTCCAATTTCAATATCTCCCATATGATATTTATAATGTACATTTTTATTTCCTGCGTGCAGTACCTTACACTTTTCTCTATTAAATGTCATTTGCCATGTGTCTGCCCAGTTCTGAATCTTGTCTAGATCATTTTGAATGACCTTTGCTGCTGCAACAGTGTTTGCCACTCCTCCTACTTTTGTGTCGTCTGCAAATTTAACAAGTTTGCTTACTATACCAGAATCTAAATCATTAATGTAGATTAGGAATAGCAGAGGACCTAATACTGATCCCTGTGGTACACCGCTGGTTACCACACTCCATTCTGAGGTTTTTCCTCTAATCAGTACTTTCTGTTTTCTACATGTTAACCACTCCCTAATCCATGTACATGTGTTTCCTTGAATCCCAACTGCGTTCAGTTTGAGAATTAATCTTTTGTGCGGGACTTTGTCAAAAGCTTTCTGGAAATCTAAATAAACCATGTCATATGCTTTGCAATTATCCATTATCGATGTTGCATCCTCAAAAAAATCAAGCAAGTTAGTTAGGCACGATCTCCCTTTCCTAAAACCATGTTGACTATCTCCCAGTACCCTGTTACCATATAGGTAATTTTCCATTTTGGATCTTATTATAGTTTCCATAAGTTTGCATATAATAGAAGTCAGGCTTACTGGTCTGTAGTTACCTGGTTCAGTTTTGTTTCCCTTTTTGTGGATCGGTATTACGTTTGCAATTTTCCAGTCTGTCGGTACCACCCCTGTGTCAAGAGACTGCTGCATGATCTTGGTTAGCGGTTTGTAAATAACTTCTTTCATTTCTTTGAGTACTACTGGGAGGATCTCATCCGGCCCAGGGGATTTGTTTATTTTAAGAGCTCCTAGTCCCTTTAACACTTCTGCCTCAGTTATGCTAAAGTTATTTAAAACTGGATAGGAACTGGATGACATGTGGGGCATGTTGTCAGTATCTTCCTTTGTAAAAACTTGTGAAAAGTAATCATTTAACATATTTGCTTTTTTTTTTCTTCCTCTACGATTTTGCCATTTGTATCTCTTAAACATTTAATCTCCTCTTTGAATGTTCTCTTGCTGTTGTAATATTGGAAAAACATTTTGGAATTGGTTTTAGCTCCCTTAGCAATGTTTATTTCTATTTCTCTCTTGGCCTTTCTAACTTCCTTTTTGACTTGCGTTTGCAGTTCTGTGTACTCTTTCTGCGTACTTTCTTTTTGGTCCTTTTTTAATGCTCTGTAAAGTGCCTTTTTTCGCTGAATATTTTTTTTAATTGATCTATTAAACCATTTTGGCAATTTAGTTTTACATTTAGATTTGTCTACTTTAGGGATATAATTGTTTTGCGCCTCTAGTACTACATTTTTGAAGAACAACCATCCTTCTTCTGTGGGTGTTTTCTCTATTTTACTCCAATCTACTTCTGTTAGTCTCTGTTTCATACCTTCATAGTTTGCTTTTCTAAAATTGTAAACCTTAGCTTTAGTCTTTACTTTTGGGGATTTAAAAAACACTTCAAATGAGACCATGTTGTGGTCTGAGTTTGCCAGTGGTTCTCTGACCTCTGTTTTAGTTATTCTATCTTCGTTATTTGAAAAGACTAAATCAAGGCATGCCTCCCCTCTAGTGGGTGCCTTCACAAATTGTGTTAGGAAGCAGTCATTTCTCATTTCCACCATTTCTATTTCATCCTTCGCGCTACCCACCGGGTTTTCCCATTTTATTTGGGGGAAGTTGAAATCCCCCATTAGTATGGCTTCTCCTTTGCTACACACATTTCTAATGTCATTGTATAACAGATTATTGTGCTCACCGTCTGAATCTGGCGGTCTATAGCATGCTCCTATTATTATGCCTTTTGAATTTTTGTCTGTTATTCTGACCCATATTGATTCGGTTTTGTTTTCTTTGTCCAGGTTTAACACCTGGGCTTCAAGACTGTTTCTTATGTATAGCGCTACCCCTCCTCCTCTTCTGTCCTGCCTGTCTTTCCTATACAGTGTATACCCACAAATATTATATTCGTCCCCATCACTCTCAGATAACCACGTTTCTGTAACACCTATCACATCATAGTTACCTGTTAGTGCAGTAGTTTTAAGTTCTAGAATTTTGTTTCTGATACTTCTAGCATTTATCAGTATGGTGACAATTCTAGTGGCTGATCACTTTTAACTGCCTCAAAAATTTTGCACATTTGTCCATTTGTTTTTTTTTTTTAAAGGAACGAGTATTCGAAACTTGATCACATTATTCGAGTAATAATTTTATTTAGAATATTCGGACTCAACCCTAATCAATCAATCAATCAATCCATCTATACATCTATCCATATTAAATCTCACATCACACTGAGCTCTTTTTCATTTGACATTTCTAAACTACTGCGCAACTTCTAGTGAGGCAGTACATAAGTGCAAGGCATTTTTGTCATTTCTAACGAATACGACCATCTGATTTTTGTATCCGAATCCAAGTCAAGAAATATTCCTTTGAAGATTTGGATATTTGTCCCAGCACTACTATTTCGTACCATTAGCTCCCAGCTCTAGCATCAACTGTGAATCAACTTAAAAGTCGGCTTTTTCATTTTGACTTGCCTTAATAAAAGCTCAGTTCACATTTATTAGACAGCAGATACTAAACAAGCACACAATTGGTCCAAAATGTGTTTTATGATCCACCAAAGAGCCAGTCGATACTTTGCACCGATGAAAGCAACCAGTCTTGAACCCGCAACTGCCGAATCAGCCAATCACTGGAGCTCAGAATCTTTCAACAACAAACCGAGGCAAGGTTATTTTTAAATTTTTTTCCTCCAGTTGTGTACATGATCCTTTATGAACAATTTCAGGACTATTTTCCAAACACTTCAGTATGTGGTTTATTTTATAATTTAAGATGCTTTATTTGAAAGTAACTAAAAGCCTAGAAACATTTAAACAGGATGTTTCACATACGAGCAGCTAGTCGAATCAAGCCAGTGAGGCATACATAACATAACATGCTCAAACCGAAGATGTAAATCAGAAAAAATGATAATACATCAAGGGTAAGTACGAAACTTCAATATTGTAATGAGATTCGTACATGCATAGGAAAGTAGTTTGAAACGTATAGTCATAACTAAACTACTGCTGCTGGGATCAAACTAAGTTACAGGAGTGAAAAAAGACCTTAGTACATCGCGGGTAGGGCTACAAAGTCACAAAAACCTACGAAAAAGCAAGCTATGAAAGAAAAATCAATGATACAGAGAGCCCTAAGTCTGCTTCCTTGCAAAAAAAAAAATGAAAAGAAAAAGAAAACAGTGTTTGCTGTGAGCAGCAATAGAGTAACCACAATAGAATGACAAGTTGTAGAAAATCAAACAACTGGATGCAAACTGATTACTTTCAGCAACTTTGTTTCAGCATTTCACAATAACACAGGTGCATGGTTCCCTCTTCTCTAACATAGCCAGAAGGCTTTGAATAAACTTTATGAACAAGTTGCTGAACACAAGTCAGTATTAACACAAGTAGGCTACTAAGTATTTTAAAATTACAAAAAAAAACTTGCACTTGAACGTACACTCAAATCCAAATCAAAACAGAAAGTTACAGGTACTTTAGAGTTCACAGTGTTTACTTTGGTGTACTAGGTACCTGAACTGAAGAACAGCTAGCTCCACGCGAAAAGAATATTTTTATTTTAATTAGTATTAAGTTGTTATTTAGGATATTGGAAATACCAACATCATCATCATTGTCCACCACTGGGACACAGAAGCCTGAAGGCCACCACCAGACCACATATGGAATTCTGAGCAAACCGCATTACTCAGGGAATATTGAGGGTACAATTATTCAATCTCTCTCCTTTCTAGGAAAAAAAAAATAGCATTTATTATTCAAGAATATCTTAATTATGTTTTGCTAAAATACATTTCAAGTTTTCTTGCTGACTGCTTCCAAAGGATAAACAATTGTGCTTGAAAGATGTTAGCAGCTGCTGACAGAAATAAACGGCTCAGAAGTTTAATGGCTTTTTTTCGCTGTCTATTAAGCTGTACTATAATAAGTGCCAAGTTTAAGGGTCTACTGGTTACTTGTCAGTTTTTGGCAGAATTAATGGTAGTTCTGACCAGAGCCATTTGCAGGGTACAAAGCTGTGAGGGGTGGAAAAATTACTGAAATGCATTGCCACTCGAGTAATAACTATTTTGCGGTTCTCAATGTTTTCTCTTGTCAGCACCCTCTAGCATAATCTGAAAATTGCATGTGCCTCTGCACTAGAAATGGGAATGCATCACTACCTCAGCAACAGTCTTAACTAACCTGATTCTACAAAAAAACATGCAATGTGAAAAATGTTTAATACAGAGTGAAAACTAAAAATAAATACAATTACCAAAATGCCTCCAAAGAAGCCATCTGTAGACAAATTCAGAAAAAAAAAGAGGGAGAGAAGAGGAAGCACATGAGCTTCCTGAACAGTGGCAAAACTGGCTGGAAGCTCAACAAGAGTGTCTCTCTCTAAACCCCCTTTCACACTGGCACTCCTACACGGGTAGCAATCCTGCATACCTGGGTCGTACCCGGGTTGACCCAAGTAGCAGTGACCCATCTCAGGATGTGGGTCGATGCGCTTTGACCCGGGTTGAGAAAAGTAAAATGCATGATGGTCATTCGTAAGCCGACGAAAGGACACAGCCATGCCTGCATGGATGTTTCACTTCAGCAAGAAACATTTCTGTTTAGTCATATTTTTGTTGATTGAGACACACCAGGAGCCAGATTGCAGCAGGGATGAGGAAACTTTTGCTCCAGTAAACATTTGGGCCAATGGTTCAATCTAGAGAAGCTTGGATGGAAGCGTCCGAAACAAGCTGCTTCCAGGGCATTGATACACGCATTGTTTATTAAAAGCAGTGTGAAATCGTGTAGCCGGCTCGCATGACACCAGGTCCTGCCCGGGTAGTGCATGCTAGTGTGAAAGGGGCTTAACTTGGCTATTCTTTTCAGCGAGCACACTTTAATCAGCTCAATAAACTTTGATGCTGTAACAGACAAGTTTGCAAGTGTTAAGGCTAGGAGAGTTCCTCTGTAAATGAGTCACCCTGTCAGCAATTCAAGCTGGTTAACAACAGTTAAAATAACAATAACAAATTTGTTTTCTGCTAACTGTATAGATGGAAATACAATGTTATGTCTTTCTGAATATGCTTCATGCCATTAAGTCATTGTAGTATGGGTAAAAAGGGAAGAAACAGGAGGGGTGGAGGTGGGTGGGGGTTGCAAATATGATTGCCTGTCCCGGGCACTAAAATGCCTGTACAGCTCTGTTTTTTTTTTTTCAAAACTGCCGTAGCTATATAGAGTAAAAGAAAAAAATGCGGTCACTTAATCGCCCGATCATATTAAATATGTTAAAATAAAATTAGCTCCCCTCAAGTTAAGTTTGATATGAATTATGTTGATACAGTTTAAAGATATGCAACGAAAGCAGGACTTCTCTTACCACTTTCCTAGAGCTCTGTGTTCTGGCACGGTGAGCACAGCACGCATAGTTTGCAATATTGAATAAGCAAATTAGTTAGTTGGGTAACTCGGTAGAAAAATATATACATTATAAATACATTAACCGGATAGGTTCTAAACTTCTGGAGCATTTGGTCTCCTTTAATATTAACAGCAGTGGTGGATGCCTAGTAGAATGGTTGTCCTTTGATCTTTACGGAATTTTGCTTTTGTGGATTCTTCTGCTGTGCCATTTTGTTCTTTTAGACGGAACAAAGTGTTCCACTTGTGGCTTTTGGTGTTAGTTTGTTAGTTATTGTTAAAAATAGTCCAAACTTTAATAAAATTAAGGGAAAAAAAGTGTACCATAACATTAAGACTTTGTACTGTATTGGGTCCAGGACATTTTCACTGGGACCCCTAAAATGTCCTGTAAGACCTTCAGTTTCTTTAGTGGAGTCCTGGACCCTTAATGTAAAAAAGTTTTGAAGAGCCCTGAGTCACTTCTGCAGTGAACATAGTTCTTGGTTTCTTAAGGGGGTGGTTTATCATTTTTACTCTTACACGTACAGATTAACTCATTTCAGTTACTAACACAACGCAACAGACAAAAAAATGCAGATCTGGCAGGCTGCCAATTTGAGTTGAGGTCCCCCCCCCCCCCCCCCCCTGTATAAACCTTGAGTGGGTGACCTCAATTGTTCTCCTTGCTTATCCTCTTCTTCTGTTGTAGTATTTTTGTGCACTTCAATCTGTTTTATGCTTTTTTTTTTTTAATATTAAAAGGGATGCATCTCATAGTAAGATTTTAAAAATTATCCTTTTTCAAAGGCAGCCCACGTTCCTAAATGTACTGCATTTGAAAGATTACAACTGTAGGAGTTAGGATAGGTCTGTAAAAACATTTCGGGTCAAGCAGACAAAATGTTTTCCACGTCACAAGACCTGTTTTCTTCAGCTCTGATATGAGTGGTGTTCTCGGAATCCGACGTGATGAGTCATACACTACTAGTTTTACTTTTGTATTTGCCTTATACTGGATAACTGCAGGTCCCAGAGGAAATACTGGGGGTCCCAGAAAAGTACAAAATGTAAATGTTATGGTACAGAAATCTTTTCTTTTTCCCCTTAGTTTATTAAAGTTTTGGGAAAAAAAGTACTATATATAATGCAAACATAATGCATTTCAGATGTTTTAATTAAATCTCCTTTAGCAACTTGCATCTGAGTGCTCATAACATGCAAACGCTCTTATTTCATCAGAAAATCATGTATTCATATTTTAGAAAAGCTATATAAAAGGTTTATATTACTCATTATTCATTCATTAAAATAAATAAATAAATCTGCAGTGGGGCTGATGAAGCCAGATGCACAGAAAAGCGTCACGGAGCTGCAGACACCTGCAAACCCGAATCCTGACACACCATGTGTGCGTTAAGGTAACAGGTACTTTCTCCCCTTCAGTGTTGCACGACATGACTTAAATTAAGGGGTCACATTTACCTTTGAATAAATCACCTAATTTGTCATTTTCCTTGGGGTATATCCATTTTCAAAGACGCACTAAACAAATAAGTTAGTGAAGCCTGATCATATCAAAGTGAATTAACCCATTGTTTTCAATATAATAGGATTATTTTTCAAGGATGTGCTAACCACATTTAAATTAGGAACAGTGTTATGCACGATTACATGTTAATTTTCCAGATCAACAGATTTACACCTATGAGAGGCAGTTTTGGTTGCAGTAGATATTATCCTACTACTTGAATTACTTCCACTGGTAGCCAGTCAAGCTAAGTGATGCTCATGATAGATTAGCCTAGCCTGTCAGCTGGAGGATCCCAAATAAACAAATACTTGTCCTTAATCACTGCCAAAAAGTGTCTGGAGACCAAACCGGGTTCTACAACAAATTTTTTTTCAAGCCCAAGACTAAAAAGCAAGCTTAAGAATTAGGTGCATGGCTTATGCATTTTTTGACGTTGCGGGTTTGCATAATTTCCTGTGCAGATCTTCTCATTTCAGTTTTATTCTTACTAGCCTGCTGTACTTTAATCAATTCCGAGGCTTCACCAACAAGGATTTTCACTGTGCTTCCACTGTTAATCATTGCGTTTACATGAACAAAAGGAAGCCGGTATTTTTCGGAATACATCGTTTTACGAAAATTGAATCTCATGTAACCGTGCTGACTGTCAAAGAGTTTTACACTATGCCACCTTACCATCTAATTTATGCTTTGTAGAAAATAGCCTGTTAAAATAAAATGTTCTAACAAGTGACATTTTATTTACAGTATCTCCTGCCAATTGAAACAAACAAGAGAGATTTTAAATTGTTTTCAACTCTGTCCAAGCAGCAGATTAAAGCGGGTCAGTCTTGTTCTCTGCAGGGTTTGCGTTTTAAAAGTATGTGGCACTTACAAGGTAGTTGGAGGCATCCACCTCATTGAGGTGTGTAGCACTGAGGGGAGCGGCACAGTGTGGGAGGTTGGTGTCTGGTGCATTTTTGCTTGGTTTAAGCATGTGCTAAACTAGCAGTGGTCTGCTTGCAGTGTCTGACAAAGTACTCTATTAGAGGAACGCCGACGTTTTATTTCATAAATGCTCACAGCAAGGCAGAAGAAAATTTGACTTTTGGAGCAAGGCCCCCACAATATGACTGGTTGAAAAAAGAACTTGTATTAGTTTTTTAATCAATACACATTATTATACTATTAATGCAAGGTTTCATTGACGTTTACAATTTGTAGTGATATAGCTACTATCGATGTAAGATGAGAGAGAGAAAAAAAACACTGTAAAAATCAATGCTATACATTTGAATTCTATTTAATTCACCCGTGCAAATGCATTGTTTCAGAAGAAATTCTATTAATTTAAGGATCAATGATAATTGAAAACATTAAGACTTGTGATCCTTTTCAGCACATTCATTTGCAGGATTCAGTGTTTCAAACAGATTTTCTGTATTTACTGTAGCTCCATTTAAAAACATCTGTTCAAAATACAGCGAGATGGCAACATTTGTCTCCTTTCTGGGGACCTTTGATGTCACTCACCAGGCACTGTAGTAACCCAGAACAATAACTTCTGACAAGACGTAGTATCAATCTGTATCACAACGTCTGAGAGCTCTACAAAGCAGCCTGCCGAGCCACTTTCTGAGCTGTTCTTTGATGTTCTACAGCTGTGAACAGCTGGTATTTAAGAGAAGTCCCTTTGTACTGTAGGGGCACCTTCTCAATAATAAATGATGTCCATCCAGTGACAACACAAGTTAATCTAATAAAACACCATCATCTATTCAAATTGATGACAATTTAGCTAAATCATCAAAATTCCATACCAAAAAGAATCAACATTTTCTGAGTCCCAACCAGCCTGTAAAAGTGGAAGGATGCTAACAAAAAAAGCCCCTTCACTACAGTAGTGACCATACTTCAGCTATGATTTTTGCTCAGATTACTCACTGCTCAGTACTCTGGTACTGTAGACAGCAGGCCGGATTTCAAACTGGGTGGTGACTTTCTTCTTCCTAGGTCAACAATGGCACAAAGATACGGAAACTCTGGAGTACAGCTTTTGATATTGATATTTTAGTATGGATTGCTGCAACTATGTCTGCAGGGAACACCACTGCGCCACAAAAGCAAAGAACCTCATTTACAGCCAAGCTGCGATTACTAGTAATTAATTTCTATTGGCCTGGTATACACAAAGCAGCCTTAGTCTACTCTCTTTTAACAAGAACTGCTACTATAAGTATTAGAACTGCCACTATTGTAACAGGAAAACAGAATTCACATGGTTTGCATTTCCGAGTTTATATCCGTTACCACTGTTGGAAATTAGCACCTGCACACTTTGCTGGCTAGTACTGCACAGTAGCTGAAAAGGTTAATCTGCAAGCACTATAGGGTGATCAACAAGTTACAGGAAAAAATGTAGCTTCCTTCTCTCACTTGAGACATTTTAATTGCTTACAACAAAACACAAAATTGCATGCCTTACCCTTTTCTTGAAACTGATCTTGTTATTACTGGTTTATTTTTTTTGTGTAGGCTGATTAATGTATTTCTCATTGTGAAGCCGGGAACATTATTGATATCGTTTCTGAACAAATTAGAGCTGTGTTCAAAGGTTCGTTCACTAGCCAGGAATTCAAAGGCAGTTTTAAACCCGCGTCTCCTCTTTTGACAATGTGGGAATACTATACATCACACATGAAATGTCACTTGCATGCAAAAACTGGATCTTTTGATTTGTATAATATTAAACAAAAGTTGTATTAAAATCCACTACCAAATTGTTATAAGTAGCAACTCTAGGTAGCACCGTTGCCAAGTATGGAGCAGGGTATAGTATCCAAAGCACTGGAGGTACCTATAGCGGTTGTAGTGCTTCAGTAAAATATGTACTGAATACCAAGTGTACATACAAGACAGTGTAAGAGAAGTGCGATGGTAGAATAGGTTTGAAACATAGAAAATATAACAACACTAATAACTTTAATTTTGAAAACTGAGCGCCGTCTGCCCCTCTCCCCTCAGCTCGTGCATTCCAATGGCAAACCTTTAATTTCTTCATTCACCATCTCGACAGCAAAGCGTCGTATAACGAACGCTGGTTTGAAAGAAATGTCTTGAAACCCCTTTGCTGTTTGGGATTGTTTTGAAAATACCCAGATGATCAAAAAAAGTTGAATGCAAACTGTGCAAACGACTGTTAATGTATCATTGAGGCACAACCAACTTCCGTTGTCACTTGACAAGCATAAATTCATATTATTACTAATATTTTTAGTAGTAGTAAAATGTGATTGATAACCCCTTCTTGGAACGGTGACTGGTAAATAAAGCTTTGTTTTGCCATGTGTAAATAAACAACATGCATTTTTATTTAAATTATTAAAGCATAATTACTGTTCTATACAACGTATTTTTAACGTATCTATGGTGACGTCACCAGTAAATTATGCAAATTAATACCACTGAAGGTTCAAACCTTCCTTCAGGAATGTGTTCCGAACCTTCAAAGGTCAAAATGTACCCTACGTTGCAGCCCTAGAACAAATTAACAATTATCAAGACAAAAATAATTCTGAATAAATGAGCTTTGCCCTGATTTTATTTTGGAGTCTGCGTGGATTAAACCAAGAGTGTCAAAATAGCTTGGAATACACCATATGTCACAAACCTGTGAAACCCAGTCCAGTCACTTCAAATCAAGCAGATTTCATTTCTGCTCAATTCTACTGAATGTGTGCCCTATCTGAATTCTGACATATTTGCTACAGGGACACCACAAGGAATGAAATATAATTCCATTACAGGTTTTACAGCAAACCTAATACAGCAGTCTGTGCATACAGGAACACGTCCTAAGAGAACACTTTGCCTAAGGGAACACCCTTGTTGGCACCCCATTACAAATTTCCCCCATTGTAAATGCTCCGGCTAAAAGGACAGGAACATCACTTAAAAGATCACCTTCTTGGCACGGATAGTGATTCGTTCACAATGAATACAGTATTGTTTTGTAACCTGATAACTCATCATCAAACTTAAATTAAAATTGTTTAGTCAGCCTGTTCAAAAGCAACTTGTCATCACAAGAGTGTCTTGACCACACTGACAGGTTTATTAAATCTTTCCAGAACCATCGTCATATCATTGACTTGTTTTGTGTTCTGATTTCCACGAGTGCTACAAAATGGTATGTAAAAAAATGCCAAAATGTGCTGCTGTTTCTCTTGCTACAAAAAGTTGGAAATTGTATGAGCTCCAGAAAAAAACCTGAAATTAGACACAAGCCACCGAGCAATTTGGGGTTTCCCATTCTGGTGAATAATGTGCATGTCTTGTATATTACTGCTGTATTTACAGGTGCTGTGTTAATTTAATTTGATAGTTTATTTATGTTAGTTTGTCTGTTACTTTATTATTATAGTTTATTAACATGCACTTGCCTATTGCTTTTATTTTACTTACTCAGTTCATTTCATATGTTGATGCATGTGTCTCACGACAAGTAATACATATGTATTTGTTCATTTATTGATTCATATTGTGTCTTGTGGCTAACATCGTCTTAGAAAACACTTCAGCTATAAGAACACTTTGCTTGCTTCCCGAGGGGTGTTCTCTTAGTCTGAGAGTACTGTAGTCACCGTATACAGGTAACATGCTGTGTTTAAGTAAGCTCACAAAAAACACAGAACTGCTACAATTTGTTAGGGAAAGTGAGTCATATTTCTATCTTTCCTCTTTTTTACTTTGTCCTTCCCAATGGTAACAGATGCATAAATTAAATGGTGTCCTCTTTGACCGAGCTGAACATTCATTTATAAATGGAGTGTACTTATATTTGTTTTAATAAATTATTAGAATATAAAAAAATAACTAAGATTCTTTTTTTTTTTTTTTAAATCATGCTTTAGGCCATTTTTTTACCTAAATTATTAGTAATGGAGACAAAAGGCTCCCCAACTCACTTTGTCAAAAACATTCTAGACACGTCACACAAATAAGGACATTTCATACGGAACTGAAATTTAGCGTGTCCTACGTAAGACAGCAGGTTGCCGCTATGCGGGAGTGAACTCTCTACAGCAAGGATGAAAAGCCGTGGGTCTGACGAAACCTGAGGTTTTGGCAGGGGGAGGGGAGGGTATAGCTAGCGTCAGCATGGGAACAATTAACCCTGTCAGCACTAAGCAGCCAGAGTGAAATCCACTTCCTCCAAGCACCAGTGCAATATGTTATAGTACATTATTAAAATGTTGTTATCCTACTACAGTGCACACACAAAAGACAGCAGTTTTGGTATATTCCAGGGCAATGATTTAAAAAAAAAAAAAAAAAAAAAAAAAAAAAAAAAAAAAGAAGAATTAAATGCTGAATCAGTTGTCCAGGCTCTATTTACCCCACAACACCAGTAGCACTTCTGTACGGTTTATAAGGCAGAACACAAATAGCACAGCCATGTAGTTATGACTCTCGGCTATAGTGTTATAAAAGGAGGAGCACTGTATTATTTTTCTTTATTCAGATCATACAGTACAGTATTTGCACGCACGAAGGACAGATACTGTGTGCTTCAGGACAGTAGTGAAATATAAAAATCTTGCAAATACGAAAATCTTGAGATATATTTCTCCTAAATTTTACAAATCTAAAAACTTACATTTTATTTGATCTGAGCATTAAAAGAATTAGATGGCTGGTTACAATTTATGCCAGCTTTGAAGGCATTATTTAGGTAATACCGCAAGAATGGCATATCATTGCTGAATTTAGACGAAACAAGAGACTTATGGCATTCATTCTTTCTTTCTTTCTTTGTTTGTTTGTTTGTTTTGTGCCTAACGATTTCCTTATTTGCGTATCACATGAAGAAACGTATTGCTGCTTTGAGTTGGCTCAAGCAGACAGACAGAATAAGTACCCTAAAAACTAACTTTACCATGCTGTATTAAACTGCATTTCTTCTACTGTATGCAAAATCTTTAATTTACAGGAAACAACTCAAGTGGCAGCATATGATCACAACAGCAAATCAGAGTATGCTGGGTTTAAGTTGAGGTATGGAGCCCCCCCCCCCCCCTTTCTGGGCCATCTGGGTTTTTCAGGAGATGTGGACAGCAGAGCTTCATTTGAATAGAGCCGTTAGAAAATCAACATTCAAATGGCCAGTGTGGGTGTCAATTTGGTTCTCTGAAGAATCTTAGAGCAATTGCATGGGGGCGGATAACGTGAGTCAGAACTTGACTCACAACTTTGAAATCCCAGCACCCGTTTAGATAAGTTCCGACTCGACAAAGCAACAATAATCAAAACGGAAGCCCTGACCATTTCTAAAAATTAACCTAGTTCTCACAGGGAAGAACAGCCTCGTGGGGAACCAGTTTACAGGAAAGTGCTGCTTTAAATTGGGAGCGTCCTGGGCTTAAAAGATACAAGTGGACCTTCAGTCCTCTTTGTGGATCAAGTCTTCAGTAGGGTGGACTCCATAAAACTAGGTTCTCTCAAGGACAAGAAATCAGACAAGAAATGCAATATCCCCATGAAACCAGTTATCTGCTAGACAGTATCACAGAGGTAATTTTTTAATACATTTTACATTTTATTTGTATTCAAATTAAAGTTTGATTACTGTAGCACTTGTGAAATGTGTAGTAAGCATGGAACACTGACCTACAACCGCCCTTACTGTACATGTACACACCATCTTGTAGAGTTAAACTATACGCTTGAAAATGTTCCTGATTTCCTTTTGCCTTTAATTACCTATAGGGATAGTTCTATACCTGTAACAGTGTGGCACCAACATAAATGTTTGTTGATCCGTAACTGTGAATCACTGAAACAGTGGCGCATGCAATATTAAAAAGAGACTTCTATGACAAACGTAATCATTACTGTAGGAGTCTAGGACTGGGGAAAGACTTTAGTATTTGTACTTTAGTTGAACATAGCCCTGCTCTGGAAGGGTCATACTTTAAGGGACAAAAGGGCAAATCAGTCTCAGTACCTCTTGCTGCCATTAAAAGTGACAAAAGAGGAACATAATCCACTTAAAACATAAGAGATCATTTTACATAGGCTATTCCACAGGTAACAGATGGAAGTAATAGACAGAGTAATAAAACTGAATAACTACAGCAAAACCACTGAGCTACAGTCCTGCCATTTACTTATCTCTGTTCCATTCCATTTAGTTGTACACAGCACATAAAACACTTTCTCCATGTTTTTTTTGTTTTTTTTAATTAAATTAACAATTTGTCACTATCCTAAAATCTGCTTCTGCATAGTTTGTTAAAATGCCATCAGATCTGTCAGCTGTGGCAATAAAATTTTAAACTTTGCCACTTGAGATTTCTAAAAGCTCAGTTTTCCAAAGCTATCACATTCTAATCAAAATTGAAAATAAATAATGCTTTCTGAACTGTTCTATGTGACTTAACTACAGCTACTGTAGTTGAACACATGTGACAGAGACCTTACTGATTTAAACTGTTCAACAAAACTCTCCAATCACACTGATCTGCCCAAGCCAGCACTTTCCCACATGCTATTAAATATAGTACTAATTAGAACTATAACAAAGGTCAAGCTGTAGTACACAGACGTGAGATGTAAACAAAACAGGTAGACACAACAAATAATCAGTTTTCTTGCAGACACATGACATGCATAATGATTTAAGGACGAACTGTCACAGTAGTGCTGCTAACAACCAGTCACTTTAGGGATTCACAAATTAATGAATGAAAGTTCTTCACTATTTTATTTATTTATTTATTTATTTTTTTTTTGTTAATGGTCCAGGTAAAATAGGTAGGGTGACTCACATGTGAACTGCACATATAGAGGGTTAAACCAACACTTCTGGCTGCACACCAAACCTCTTAATCAGAAGTGTTGCAGCCACTGACACTAAGCCAACTGGTTACATTATCTACATAAAAAGGGCAAGAGACAGACAGACTGCACTAACATACAGCTTAAAGATCATTATAGAGACTATAAGGCAGCGACTGTGCAAAACACTACTGTGCAGCATCGAGTGTTACTAAGAAGTATAATGATCTAGCAGTTAGTTGTAGATAAGACATGATATATATACACTGTACTGCAATGTATTTGTGACACTGACTGACACTGGAGAACTAATGACTAACATAACTTTATTTGAACCGCGGAGTCAACGGGATGATGCCTAAAGTTGACACGCACTACGTGCCACTTTTTTTTGGCAGATTTACCTGTAATAGTAGACATCGCTCTTGCCAGCACTGAGCCCCGACTTCCGGATCACTTCTTCTTTTTTCCAGCCCGTGGGCAGAGCCGGGCAGTCCATCCTCTTCCTCTCCATGATCATTTAACACACTTTATAGGGTATTAGAATATTTAAATCTATAGAAAATGAAAATAAATAAATAATAGTTATCCAACTTCTGAAATGTTGACCCTCGCCAGTGACGCCGGTGTTTGTAGGTCTCGTTTACCCTGGGTGTGAACTCAGCAGTGCACAGTTCAGCAATACCTCCAACACTGTGCAGCGGCTGTGGGAGAAACAGCGGCGTGACGCTCCGAAATTTCTGCACTTTTCAGTGACACACCGCGCCTGGCAACCACAGAGACCAAGGGAAACTCTCCGCCCCGCCTAACAACAACTAGTTCCAAAGAAGGGCTTCAACCCACACTCCTGTTTTAATTATGTGAACCTGACATGCCTCTTATTATTTAATGCGAACGACCTTGTTCCCACGGGATGTTTTGATTATCAGCAAGCTAACAAAACGAACGTTTTTAACGTTGGTTCTCTTTTTAATGTATCCTTGCGCATAGCCTATACTCTATTGAAGGCCGACTGTTTCAGATCACCGAGTTCACTAGTTTGCATTAGAATGTGTTTCTGCACTCCTATATATTTGGTACGTTCAAGCACAAGATAGTACATGAAAACCTATAACAAACTAACTGAAATTATTGGTGCGCACGCCTAATGGTGATTTTTATACTGGACTGATTACATGATTTACACCTTGTGCAGGTTGCTAAAGCTTTATTAAATATGTCAAATTTGCGCACAAACTAATATATCGTGATGAAGAGCATATATGATTATGAACAGATAACAGTTAAACAGTATGCCAATTCAGAGGATATATTACTTCAATGTATATGTGTAGTAATTCGTTTCAAGTGTCAGCGTGTGTTTTAATAACTTTTTTTAAATCGTTCAAACGCGCTTATTAGTTGTCCTCTATTACAAGTATCGACGTTTACAGCTATTTATAATACAGTTATTAATAAATAATATTCTGTAACAGACAAGGCCATTAGCTATTTAGCCTTCCAAACTCAAAATAAATAGTAGGCCTACCTACCAGTACAAACTATGCGAAGTCCAGTGCCACAAATGTCCATACAGTACAGGGCAGCAGGAGTATGTGCCTATGTATCATTCTAGAGTGTACATGTATAAATTAAATTAAATAATGGTGTATTTATGATGCTAATGGAATGCATTATTTGTTTAGCCGATGTCTTAAGGTTCACGGAAGATACGCAGTTAAATACAAACTCAAGTGTTGCCCTTTAAGAACAGAACCAAGTGGCTGGGTTAATTTGTGGTCGTCCACCAGTATCTGCTCGTCTCGTGGTTTGTTGTGTTTTTGTGAGAGGCATGCTTGTTTTTGGAATCCGACTGTGAGTGCGAGTGAAATGTGTGGATTTGTGCAGCGCCTTTCAAGCCATGGAGTACAGCAATGATGATGATGATGAGCCTCAGTTTGGTATGGATGAAGACGAGGATGATACCGAATGGAGATATAGTAGTTTTGATGTAGCAGAGGATATTAGGCCTGCTAAATATTTTCCTTCTTCTGCATGCAGCAGTGAGGTCGCGTCAGGTTCTGGTAGGTAAATTAAGGATCTTGACATTCTGTTTTGCAGTTTCAAGTGGTCTTCGTTCGTGTTATATTGCAGTTGAGGAGTGATGTGTCTTCAAAGCGGTTTTTTAGGATACCCGCCCCCAGCTGACAACTAGTGAAGGCCTTTGCAAGAATCTATTTTAATTACTTTCAGCGTGTGAAGAGCCGGTTGCAACAATGGTTTGTTGTGTTATTGGTCTGAGTTGTACCAGAATAAAACGCATCAGTTATTTCCGTCAAGTAGGGTGAACAGACGTAGCGATAAAATCGGGATCGCCTCGATATTAGGGGCTTTGTCCCGCGTCCCGGTCGAGGTACTGTCGGGGCGTCATTTCTCCCGATTTTTAGAGTAAACGTTGAAAACTCATTAAAATGTGACATTTTTATTTTCTCGTTAGTGAATTTCGTATATGTGGCTACTGTACTGTCTCACGGTGCCAACAGCATACTCTACTGGTTTTAGGCGTATGAGTTGTTTGCATTGCATCAATGTGGCTATCCAATCAAGTTAACCTGCAGTCATATGATCGGGTATGCGTCATGTGTTATTCTTGGTGCGTGCGCCTCTGCCTCCGGTTTTACTCGAGAAGTGTCATGATGCCTGGTGTTGTAGACGAACTTGTCACTGTAAAGCAAAAAAAAAAAAGTGCACGTACCAAACGCATTGGGGAAAAAATGGATTCAATCATTGATCAAGTCATCCAATTAGGATTTCATGGACATTTCGGGGACCTGTTTAAACATTAAATACACCTAATATTTCAGAGCACTATAAAAGCCCAAAATAGTGGTATTAGCTTCCTTACTAAAACAGAGTGCTGTCATTTGTTAAAAGGCAAGCATGCAACATCTCCCAACAATTGCTGCCGACATTCTCTCTGTCTAGTGTGGATTCGCCCATACATTGAGACTGCGCGTCTTCATCTACTGAATTGGTTAGAAGTGTAAGGCAAAGTTTTGCCAAGTTATACAGATGTATCTGGCATTCTTTAATACAGTCCAGATATGCTGAACGTTCGTGGTCATGTTATTTGTCCTATCCAGGAATTTATTTTATCAGGGTCTAGTCAAAACAAAGAAAACGTGCCTATTCGGATCAAAAATTCTAACTGCGTTTGAAAAGGAAACGACAAGTTGTCTGAACCGAGGGGGCTGTGCTTGATTGTACCTGTGGTGCTGATTTAACTTGGGTACAGCCAACACAGGAATACTATCTTTTTGTGTGTGTGTGTGTGTCTGCGCTGACTTTCCGGGTTGTTTTCTGAAAGCTGTTGTTTGTTTTACGTTCTGTTCAGCAGCCTCGATAGTAGCCTTTTGTTTAATGTGTGATTCTGAAGTTATCGATAGTATTTTCTTTGTCACGTTACAAGATGCAATACAATTACCTCCATCTGCATGTACAGTTTATTTTGGAAATGTCATGACACGATCCTCAGCCGAAATATACTTTGCTTGTTTTGCTTAGTCGTCCATTTTTTGGTATGTTACGTCTAATGCTGAAAACTAGATTTTAGCAATTTAAGCCAAACAATGCAGCACTGACTTTGTCCCTCCCACCTGCTACGTGCAGTACAGCAGTTCATAGAAAAGCCAGCGCAGGCGCACTGATAGGCTGATTCAAACATCGTTGTCATCTGAACAGCAGACAAAAAAGTTAACTGCTTTGGAGGTTTTTGTTTGTTTGTTTTTTAAATTCTTTAAGTTTTTGTTTTTGCCTAAGTGCAATGCTCACAGGAAGTCGAAGGCATAAAGAAAAAAAAAACATATCTACAGAAGAAAGATTTTGTTTTGGCTTTTGGTTTGACTGTTTTGCAAGTTAGTTAAACAAAGAACCAAATATATAGGGTTTTAGGTTTAGACAACATATGAACAGAGTACTTTGATACTTTGTCTTAAGTCCTAACTTTTTGTACACAGCAGTACAGTATTTAATATGGAGCGCCATTTGTGCCAAAACTATCCGGGCGTTGGTTTCTCAATTCGTTTGTTAATTTGTGAATTTGTCAACGTGTTTGTCAATTTGTGAATTGGTCAATTTGTCCAGCAATTCGTCCATAAATTTGTCAATTCATACAGTAATTCGTAAACGTATTTGTTAATTCATCTAATAATTCTTTCATTAATTTGTCAATTCATTAATACGAAAGGCTGTACGGACCTGCACCTTTCCAATCAATCTGACATACTTCTAACTGTCAATCTCTCACTGCCGAAAACACTGCAACCTTTCTAGCCAATGGGAGCACACACTAATATTTATCAATGAAAATCCAGCCTCACTTAAAACTCGACCGCTGATTCATTGGAGGCTTCCGTCTTACTGCGCGCAAAGCATTGTGGTATATAGAGAGTTGGGCAAAAAAAGATCTATGGAGAGTGAGTGCAGGCGTACGAAATGTTGCTGGTTTTCGCCATATCAAAAAAAAAAATGCATAAAACTTTATTGAAGTAGATTTCACATTTGCCCAAGGCCTTTTGAAGAAAAGGGAAACATTAGCAAATTATGACAATACTTAGTTATTATGAAAAATACTATTTTCTGAGCACTCTCCGGTTCGTTGGCGTATGCGCAGAAACGTCGCTGTAAAGAAGCGTATTGATTTAAATTATTTAACAGTCCAGTAACACCGGTTACTTTAGAAATACATAACATTATAGCTTAAAATATTATCAAGACACAGCAATACTGTACACTAAACAAACTACCAGCATTTTTTTAATATGGCGAAAACCAGCAACATTTCCTACGCTTGCATTGACTCTCCATAGAATTTTTTTGCCTAACCCTCTCTATATACCACAATGCTTTGCGCGTAGTGAGACGGAAGACTCCATTGAAAATCAGCGAAGTCGAGTATCTTGTTAAATAGAGTAACTTTTGAAACGCCCTTGTAAATATTATTGGCTGAAGCAGTTTTAAGTGAGGCTGGATTTTCATTGAATAGAATATTAGTGTGTGCTCCCATTGGCTAGAAGGGTTGCAGTGTTTTCGGCACAGTGCGAGATTTAGAGTTGGAAGTGTGTCCGGTTGATTGGAAATTTGCAGGTCCGTACAGCCTTTCGTATTAATCGATTGTCAAATTAATTAATGACTTATTAGATGGGTTAATAAATACGTTTATGAATTACTGTATGCATTGACAAACTGATGGCTGAATTGCTGGACAAATTGACCAATTCACAAATTTACAAACTAACGGCCGGATAGTTTTGGCACAAATGGGCCTCCATAATTTAATGCTATCATGTTTCATTACCAGTGATGTCTAGTAAAAATGAACCTTTTCACTGCCCCAGGGTTTAAACCTATGGCCATATCAGTAATATAGACCGCTCACTTTGGGCTTTACAGTTAGCATACAGCTGTTTCTATGATTAGTTTTTTTTCTGTAAGCCAAGTTTAACTGGTGTCCAGTAAAACTGTTTCACTGCCATGTTGTTTTAATCACTTACCCGATCAATGACAGATCTTTTTCAAATATCCATTTTACTTTATTTCTACAGACTGTTGGCATTGTGCCCTAGGCAATGTTTTGGCGTTTTATTTATTTTTAAATAATATATGGTGTTTTTTTGTTTGTTTGTTTTTTTAATGTACGTTAAAGACATTTTCACTATGTTTACACATACTGCATGAGTATGTGATATGTACTGTGTGTTCGCATGTTCTGTTTACTTGATATGGGATATTCCTTTAATCTAGAATTACAGTGAATTCTCTCCCCGTCCTTATGCATCACAAATTAATATTTAGGATACAGTACCACTACACTTTCATTACAATCTTGGGTGTATTTTGAAGATTGGATTATATTCATGGGTACCAGATTATGTAGGCAAGGGGTCTAAATCATTCTGCATTAATAGTAGCTCATCAGCAATCAAAGAACATTCTCAGTTTCATTAAAAAATGTGACCTATTAAATACTACATACACACCACCAAAAGTAGACTATATAAACTAAGTTTCAGAATCATCATCAGAATATTTTTTGTTTTGAACAGAACAGGTGCTTTAACAATTAAACAAATAACTTTGTTTTTCAGTGTTTCATGGGAAGGGTCCCCATAGAAGACAAAACAACAACAGGATCATATTGCACTTTGACCTGGACTGCTTCTATGCTCAAGTGGAAATGATCCGTAACCCGGAATTGAGAGACAAACCTCTAGGTAACTTTTGATGCTGACTGTTGAAAGGTGGTTATATTTGTCATATTAATCATTGCTTCACAACAAGTGACAAGGTACAGATTTCTCAGTCTTAAATGTGGAACACCTTCCAGTTATCCAATGTGAGAATCAAAATCGTAGAGTAAATTGTTCACTAAAGATGCACTAATAACTGTTTCCGTTATTTACGCATGAAGGGAAATTTTAAATGTAACTTAAAATAATAATAATAGTAACTGTGGTGTATTTAACTCATCGGCTTAACAGATGAAATAAAAGTTAGGGAATCCACACAGGTTGTATTTAACACTTGTATAAATTACATGTTTTATGAGTGCACTGGCTACTGCTACCATCTCCATTTATGCTGGGTGCTGATTCCTGTATCTCCATTTAGGCTGGTAACTTCATATTTCCACTGTTATGTAAATATTCTTTGATGTTTTACTTCATTTCCATTACCATTGTTCTCCAGTAAAAGTGGTTATAGTTATTGCACATTTGTAGTCTGCAATTCATTTAATAAAGTTCTATTACAGGTGATGTCCATTGAAAATTAACCTTTCAGTGCCACATTGTACAATTGATATATATCCAAAGCTTAAACACAATCTCAGGTTTACTGACCATTCAATCTGATATGACATGTCGTTCTTTTGTTTACAAAAACTCACACTTCTAGTTCATTCTTAGTGTTTGGGTTAAAAATGTTATTACTTTTTGTAAGTAATACTGTAAAACAAGAACAGTTCGTGAGCAAGAAATGTTTGCTAATTTAGGTTTTATTAAAAATCAGCAAAATTAATGTGCCGTGAAATATATTTTTTATACATGTTTCGTACATAAAAAGAAAAAGAAGCGCAAACATTTAAAGCAAAAATGGATCTTGAAGGCAATTAATGAAATTGCGTTGCCGCAAAAACATTCTGTTTTACAGTATATAGACGCAAGATGAAAATGCTATAGCCAGAAAGTTGTATACCTGTAATGTACCAGCGATAGATTTTGTCAAGGTTTCCTCATGAAACATACTTTGTCCTAGTGTTTACCTGCAAGTGCAGACCATTATTTTATAAGTACAGTAAATAGAACTGTTGTAATTGCGCTTCTCATCACCCAAAAATAATTGACAGTTAGTCATATCACAAGCGCCAGTGCTTGTCCAAATTACTGTAGCATACATTTTCTCACGCCAGGCTTCAGATTTGGGTGGGAATGTTTTATTTTCTATTAGAATGTGTGCTCTATACCTTGTTGCTTTGCAGATATAGGCCTATAGTGTAACATTTCATCAGTCAGTCTGTCACTATCTGCTGCAGTCTTGCATCATTGCAGTATTTGATCCTTTCCAGGTGCTTTTATTACTCAAATGCTAAATATAGAGCTAGCGCTATTATTATACATATTTTTTTGTAAGCAGATTTTCAATCTGATTCAAAGTTTATATCAGGTAAGATCATATCATATTTCCTCCATGTTGGGTGCACACATCCTAACAGAAAAAAAAAAAAAAAGTTTTTTCGATAAATCCTTAAAGTAAATGATGAAATAACTTGCAACCCACTACTTGCAAAAAGGCTGTGACAATTGCATGATAAGTGACTGGAACCATGAAAAAGTTTCATATTTCAAGAACATATCCATCTCTGTTTTTACTTAAGTGCATACTATGCATGTAGGTTTTGTTTTTTGTTTGTTTTTGTTGTTTTTTTAATTTGTTTTTGTTTTTTTTGGTTAGGACTTTCGTTACCACCATTTAAAGTTATAGTATTATAAACAACAACATTTTTAGTAGTCTGGATTGCATATTTCAGGTATCTGTAGGGTTAATTTAATAGTTTCGTATTTGTATCGTACATATTAACTCTATGGATGTGTGTGGCAAAGTGGCCAGTGGAGGTATCAACGATATCCAGTGAAAAAGTGCTTTTATTTGTAATCCAGGTCTGGTGACCATCAAATAATAAATCCCCGGCTATACACAACAATGTGTAAAGCGCGGGGATAGCAATAACAGGGCACAGTCCCGAACAAAAACACACACGCGGTCACCAGTCTTGGGTGAGTGCAGACGTGCGTGTGCGGTAGTGAAGACACGGGTAATTCGTGACGGTTGGTGCAGTGGTGAGCCGGTTCGTGCTGACCCTCGCGACAGCTCCGGATTTGTGCGTTTAGCTGTCTAGTGGTGAAAACACAGACAGTTATTTACACAGACACAAACAACACTCTTTTCTTTTAATGAGAGCTCCTCTCTCGATCCTTCTCTCTCTCCAGCGTTTTACCCAAACGAAGGAAAAGATCAGCGTTACCCTGGCCCCTGTATGTAATCCCGCATGATAGCTAGGTAAACGGTTGCAGCTGCCTTATTACTTGCAGCTGCCCCTCGTTTACCTTTCAAATCAATACGGTCTTACAACAGAGTCTCACTTCTTTCCAGCCTGACCCACTTCCCGGTCCCGGAAACTAACTGTCAGGCCAGCCCTTCCAGATACTTCTCCTCTCGTTTTTTAGCACAGGTCGGGAGGAAGATTTATCACCAGATCTCATATTTCTGTCACAATGTGTCATACCTAGTTATAAGTAACATTTTCCAAAAATTAAGTAATGAGGTTTTTAGCAGAATGTCACATCCGTAATGTTTTTTTTTAATTAAGTTCTTGTACAACTTGTATTTTTTTTTTTCAAACTTTCTCTGCAAAGCTAACTTAAGATTTATATTATGCAATTTGGCTTTTTATTACTAGAGTATACTCAAATTAGCATTATTAATGTGACAATCTTCAGGTGATAAAGACCTAACTCTTTGAGATATCGCTTTCCTAATTGATACAAAACTGTACTCTGTCATTGCCTAGGCCAAATTCAAATTCAGTTATGGGTATTGTACAAGAAAAACTAACCCTTTTGTGGTAGTATTTTTACATTTCTGTTAGAGCTTGTATGAATCTGTAAATCTACTGCTAATCTCAAAAAATGTCAGTGTCCTGGAAACTCCTCAGGCAAACTCTAATGACATCCTTCACTTTGACTTGTGACCAAAGATGGCTGCCATATTGTTAAGACAGTCTGATATCCCTGTCTTACTGAAAAAAATACTTATGAGCAGCAGTTGCAGTTTGTTTGTCTATAGCGCTATTACATGGCTGAAGAATTCATGGATTAGTGCTTTTTAACAGGTGTACTGTAAAACATTTGCATGTCTACTAATCTATCTTAACAGGAAAAGTGAAAAGTGTTGCATGGTATAAAAAAAAAAAACGTTAGCCCGGTAGGCCACCAGAAGAAGCTAACAATTTAACATATTTAATTAGCTTTTTAGCTATTGACTGTTTCTAGACCAGTCAGTGAAACAGACAATCTGTGTGCTGAGTTTGCCTCCTGGAGTTTATTGACCGGCCTGCACCACAAATAACATGCTTGGGCGTCACTGTGTGCTAAGCAGTGCACGAAATTAATCATACAATGAGTCAAAGGGCCTCCCACTACACCACAGTATCTCCTTATACAGGAAATTAAGAGACTGTGATGGCACTGCCTACCTTCTGACTCATTACTTTGCATTATACTCTATACCCTACATTACAGTGTTTAATTTGCTGCTCTGTTCTAATATGAGGAAGATTAGAAATGCGTCTTGGGTTATTGTTACACTACATGGAGAGCTACTTTTTATAAACATGTTTCTTTTTATAAATACTTAGGTATATTGATTGACATCCATCCTACTTTTAATTACCTTATTGATACATTGATTTTAAAGTTAGGACCTAAATTCGTTTTTAGGAACAGGAAGGCTTTTTTTTTTTTTTTTTTTTTTTTTTTTACTGTCTAGCAGCTTTTCTATTTTAGATTAGGGTGAGTATACTTTTTTGCTGTAAGCAGTCTCTTCATAAATTACATGTATTGTATAATTCATGTGGCAGATTTGTTCCTGAGTATTTCCCCTTGACACAACATTGTATGTAAAACTAGGCTGGCTCTCATTTATAAATTGTAGGCTTTTTCACTGGTATTGTTTTGTGGTTAAGATGTTTAAAGGCTTGGTACCTCCCCTATTTGAGTGCTCTGGTAGAAAGCATTGGCTATAGTTTAGGTCCCCAGGAGTCTGTTAATCTAGCTGTTCCAAGGGTTCAGACACATTTGGGGAAAATTATCTTTTGCACACCAACTCGGTCCACATTAACAAACAGATATGTTGTATTTATTCTGTTCTTTGATCTATGCAAGCTGCTTATTAAGTTTGAACCACACATGTTGTTATTATGTTGTTTGTACTTTTGCATTTGTCCTTTTATTGTTTTCCAGGACTTCTTTGTAAATTAAGTCATGGTCTCAATGAATAAAACTCCAATTTAAATAAAGAAGTACAAATTATAAATGGACATTGCAACACATACTTTACATGCATTGGTTAGGGTATGGAGCATTTAAACACATTTACTAGATATGAAAATTGTATGTCGATATAGTGCATGTATTTCAATATTGATATCAATAACATTGAAGTCTTCCAAAACCCAGAAAAATATAATAACACAATTGCAATATCAAATATGTAGACGTTAAGATATTTACATATGAAAAGCAATAACTTAGTTTAACTTCGTGTTGCTTTGCTTCACAATATCCATTGAGCAAAACAAGGTCTTTTTATATTGTTTTACTATTCCATCATCAGCCACCTCAAAACCAAAATATTTCTATAATCCACTGCACACAAACTTTCTAGGCAATCTGGAAGTAATTGAATCTTCAGCTGCTCTGCATGTAAATGCTGACTCACGACATTCTAAACATATTAAGTACTGTCGACTTTTGCATTATTTTGAGATGTAGTTTTAAAATATCAAAACACATCTCATTTATAATACCAAAAGACGACAGTTTAAAAAATACATTAATAATAGCGTAAGTAATGAACTGCTGATGCATGCGCATATCTCAAAATGCTACAAAATAGATGGCCAATGGTGCTTATGTAGCTTGCAAATAGCATTTGGTACCTAAATGCCAATCAGTGGAATAAAGTGGTTAAATAATATGTGTGTGGTATTTGCCTACGAGACTGACCAAGATTGGTATGTATTGGGTTTGTTGAAGTAAACTTGATTATCCTGCGTTCGTATTTTTAGCAGTATTAACAATAAAAAGTTGGTCTCTGCGAGCGTACATGATTTATTTATTTTTTAATCCCACGATACCGTGATGTGGAAATTATTATCCATATCATATAAAATATATCGATATTGGTGCCCATCCCTAACATTTACTCTGCTTCAAAATGTTTTGTGTTTGTTTTTTTTGTTTTTTTTCTTTTTAAATAGGTGTTCAACAAAAGTACATTGTGGTCACTTGTAACTATGCGGCCAGAAAACATGGAGTGAACAAGCTGATGTCAGTGACAGATGCAAAAGAGAAATGCCCCCAGCTGATACTTGTCAGTGGAGAGGACCTGACCCACTACAGGGAAATATCCTATAAGGTTACAGGTACACCTTTACACCTTTACAATAGGGGGTTGCTGTGTCATCCAAATGCTTCTCCCCAGGGTGGCATGAGCCTAGGTTGACTAAACTCTGCTGTCAGTACCAAAAAGATAAGACCCTCCAAGGCAGGGTTCAGAAACATTGGTGGGCAGTACTTTGAAAAGCCATAAAGTGGTAATAATCCAAATTTCAATTAACATAATAACGTATTTGCAAGACCCTTTGTTGTTGGTCATTTCTTTTTTTCAGACTTTATACTGGTGTTTATTCTGGTGAAAGATGCCACTGTGTTTCATGCTTTGGTTACTACCCCTTTTTATATGTTTCACACCATTGTGCTTCAATGCTTGACCCCCTGTTTTCCTTATAAAAGTTTACAATAACAAAAGCATAGCAAAGTTAAAGTTTGATAATGCACAGGTAAGCATTGTACAGACCAGAGCAGTATGGTAAAGTATAATAAAACACATGTCAAACTGTGGTAACTTATGTTAAATACATAGTATAACCATGGCAAAAGCATGGGAAAACTTCAAACTTACCTTACAAATGTACTGTGCTAAACCTTTATAAGGGTTAAGACATGATTTTGGATTTGTATATGCCACATAAATGGAGTCTTCATAGTGTATGCCCAGTTTAAACTCAAATAACATATTCACTCCCTCTTAATAATGCACGATGTTCTTGGGAATGAAGAGAATGTTTCAATATGTGATGATGGTGCATTATTTAGGTATTGTAGTGTGGACTGAAGTTCAAGACAATCAAGTGCCTAATGTCACCCTATAACTGAGAAGTATGTGAATCATAAAAGCAAATTGTGTACATTATTTAAAGTTCAAATTAAGCTTTATATAAATTTGTCCAGTGTTTTTTACAAAATTGAAGTTATCCTGGAAGTGTCCTTTGTTTAAGCAAGTTTCTTTTTTCAGAATTACTGGAGGAGTACTCCCCACTGGTAGAGAGACTTGGGTTTGATGAAAACTTTGTGGATGCCACTGAACTTGTGGAGAAGAGACTGAGACATGTTGCATCTTCTGATGTCTCTGTAAATGGTCACATATATAACAATCACTGTAGGTACATTAATTTCTTCAGATGTGGGTTGAATAAAAATAAATTAAAAAAAAAGGATTTTAGTCTGTTTGTCTAAAACAATTTAGGATGTAGTCATCTGTGAAAATGTTCAGCAGTTGTACAGGCTTTCAGTTTCCTTTTTATTTACAGTATAACGTCCTGTAAAACATGCTGCACTACCCCAGCTCTCAGTGTATATGTAAATGATAGTAAAGAGTCTTACAAGAGGAGCGGTACCCCAAAGTGTTATCCGTTTACTACAAATTACGAATGACTGTGGTGGAAAAATGTGTTATCTATGAACTCAGCCCCTTGCTTTTGTCCTAAGTATCTTTGGTATCCCTCAATGGATAATTGTCCCCTCTTGAAAAGTAGTCAATGTTTTCATTGGCAAGACTGCAAATGCAGTGGTGCCCCAAATGTTATATATTTACTACAAATGAAGAATGACTGGGTTGAAAATTGAAGCGGATCCGCGCTTTTCCAACTCCTAATATCTTATAAACCAACACCTCAGGTAAAAACTAAGGGCACCTTTCACTTTGACCTGTGACCTAAGATTGGCTTTAGTTTCTTGTCCAGTAAAAAAAATAATAACGCTTTCATTGGGTGCTCCATTGTTTTAACCTGTGGCTATATCAAAGATTCTCATCCATTTTATTTCAAACCATTTGATCTGAAATGACATTCCCCTTTGATATTTAACCTATTTTTGAACAGGGGTAAATGATCTATTCAGAGATAACAATATAGTTAGTAAGCAAGGTCTGAGTCGGGTGAAAAGATGATGGTAATGATGACAATAGTGATGTCCCACCCCCAAGCACTACATACAAGCAGGGGAGGTCCAATACTATTTCCAGGTTGCTGTGCATTCTGGCTGACCAAAAAATAGCTGTGCTGTTTCTCAGATTTAATTTTTTCTAAGAATTAAGCCCATAATCCATTTGGAAGGAATATTCACCCTCCAGTATCCAGGGCAGAATATAACTAATGGTTACAGTTTTTACTCATTAGATGGCATGGTCTCGTATGAAATGGACCGTCGTTTGCCTTAAAGCAACATGAAATATTATTGTTCTGTATGTTATCAAGTTATAATGTATCTGTATTTATTTTTGTTTGCACAGCTATAGACTCTCATGTTGAAGAACACATCAGGCTGGCTGTTGGATCCCAGATTGCCGCAGAGCTAAGAACTGCCCTTTTCAAGAAACTAGGTCTTACAAGCTGTGCTGGAATTGCCACAAATAAAATACTTTCCAAACTAGTCGCTGGAATATTCAAACCTAATCAGCAAACAACACTGCTGCCAGAAAGTACTCCGCACCTATTAAGCTGCCTGAAGCACCTGAAAAAACTGCCTGGTAAGGACTGTCCATGTGGAAGAGAAACATCTAAAAAGTAATCAAGTATCAGGAGCACAAACAGAAGAAGCAAAATGAGTGCAGTCCAGTTGTTTATATATTTCTTTGCAGTTGATTCTAATGGTGCACACAGGGATATGTTATCACAACAACTGGCTGGTATTCAGTTTAAAGAAATGCCAAAGCACAACAATTCTAATAAAGATGACTGCAGTAATTTTAAACTAAAATTAAAATGTTTATGGTTTACTCATTAACTTTTCTAGCTTATTATTCAACAAATCCACCCTATACAGCAGCATGCTTATTTGTAATAAATAGGTTTACCATAATAATCTTTCTGAAAGTCTGTTCTGTTACCACTGTATGTGCATTATTATTGTACTTCACCTATATAATGTGACGAAATACATAATAAACATACAGTGCAAGTACAAGTACTACAGGTAGCAGTGTTCTCACCCTTAAATGTTGACCAACCCTACAGGAGTTGGTTACAGAACTGCTCAGAAGCTTCAGTCGCTGGGACTCTCCACAATACAGGATTTGCAGGGCTTTCCCCTAGCAACACTGGAGAAGGTGCTTGGGGCCACGGCTGCCCAGCGCATTCACAGCCTGAGCCATGGAGTTGATGAGGCTCTAGTCACCCCTTCAGGGCCCCCTCAGGTATGCTGCAGAGAGGATGAATGCACCTGCATTTTTCAATGATGTTTATTTTAATTGCTTAATAGAGTCTCTTTTTCATAGGTCTTTTTTCAAGTGCTCCGTTGTTTTAACTGAAATGGCACTGAGATAATAATATTTAACTACAAATTTATTTTTTGAAAAGAAAGCGTTGGTCTTGATTGTATTAAAAAAACAACACTGAAATTAACAATTTGTAAAATGTATGTGTGCATGCATTGCACCAGTACAAATTTTGGAATCACCTAAAATACACAAGTTGACAAAGTAAATAAAATGTGGAGCAGTTTGTTTGCAATGCTTACTTGTTAAAGTTTTTTTTTTTTTTTTTTTTTTTTTTTTTTTTAACTGTATTTCAGTCTCTTAGTGATGAAGATTCCTTTAAGAATATCTCTACAGAAACTGAGGTTGTGCAAAAGACTGAAGAACTGTTGACCAACCTCCTAGACAGGTATTGTGGTGTGTTTTATTTTATTTTTACTTAAAAAAAAATAAAAAAATAAAAATCACATTCCCTGGAAAGCTGCAAGTATTTTTTAAAGTAAATCATACTTTGACCTAGTGTGTTTAACCCAGATGCCTTGCAGTAGGTACACAGTATCAGAGATGAAATTCAAATCTGGGATATTGCAACTTTTAATTTTAATGGTACCAAATTAATTTTAAAGGTTTATTTATTTCCAATTATAATTTTAGAAGAAAGATTCTTCCAGTGTGCAGTGTTAAAAAATGATTACCACTTCAATCTTTTCTTGCAGTTATATATGTAACTAATTGTGTTACAAAAAACACTGTTTACTCTCAGGATGCAAAAGGATGGAAGACAGCCTCGTACAGCCCGGCTCACAATCAGGCGCTTTTCAGCAACTAACAAGTGGTTCAGCCGGGAGAGCCGGCAGTGTCCCATTCCAAACCATATTGGCCAGAAAATTGCCACAGGTAGAGACATACCAATCCTCACATTGCATTATCCGCTGTTCATGTCGTTGTCAGGTAACAAAGAGGTTCCTTATTGAAAAGCCTGAAAAAAGCAGCCATTAGTAAAATAAAAATAAAAATGCCTCATTTTGTATTTTTTCTGTAGAGTATTTTTAAGGTGTGCTTCTTGAAATGACAGTTTAATTTTTTTTTCTTAGCATTGTGTATGTAGTGATGCAAGTCTGGTTAATATTAAAGGTTTTTGGATGTCATCACACTTTTTGACCCACTAGTGATTCTTGCCCATATACATCATTTGGCCTGGTTTTACAGATGTATTTAATGTACATTTCAGATTGATTAATTCATCAATAATTCAGGAAGGAAATTATTTAATTAGTCCTTCTCTTCTGTATGTCTGTTTTGTGGCAGGTAACCGTGATGTCATGGCCGCATTAGTGGATATTTTAATGAAGCTCTTTCGAAAAATGATTGACTTGAAGGCACCATTTCACCTAACTCTTCTAAACGTGTGCCTGTCAAACCTGCAGCCTGCATCAACCTCCACCAGAAGCTCTATTGGGTTCTTTTTAAAACACCCCAATCAGTCTTCATTCAAATTGAATTCCAGTATTTGTAGCCAGGTAAGGCACAGCAAATGTACCTTTGTTTTATATTTCAGTAGTAACCACAGATAGAAGTTCCTAAAAAGAGTGTGACATAACAGAACAATAAAACTAATTGAGGACTCATCAGCAAATGAGATTAATATAACAAGACTTGTAGCTGAAGTATTGTGACATGTATTACAATAAAGATTTAAATACGTGTTCTGCTTGGGTAAAACATTAGTACACTGTGAGTACCTATGATATTCCCTTTCTTTATTGCATTTGTATGTTAAAACTATTAGAACATATTTTCAATCTCTTGTAATATAATAAAATGGTGAATTACATATTATTACTTCTTTTCTTAAAGGGTGAGTCTGACAACAGTACACATGCAAAGGATCAGGTGTTAAGCAGACACAAGCTATTTGATATAGCAGCTGGTGACCTGCAAGAGACAAATATCATGACTACTTCTGGAGAGAATGCAGCAGATTCCAAAAAATTACTAGACAAGCAGCAGATAAAGAGCGGATCGTCATCATCGGGGACCGACCTTTATCTTCCTCCAGGGATTGACCCGGAGGTTTTTAGACAGCTCCCTGAAGACATTCAGAGAGAGATTACTTCAACAATATCCACCACCCTGTCTAGTAATGCTTGCAAGCAGAAAAAAATGATTTTACAGAAGACAGCCTCAAAAGGTGACATTTCACACTTTCTGTGGCAGACTCCACAGTGTGAAAGTTTAATCTCTTCCACAGCTGAAGCGGAGAATTCAAACTTCTTGTCAGTTGAATGCAGACAAGATGCACAAATCCAACAAAATAATATTGATTACTCCAGCACACAGGTCGCTGGGAGCAGTGGAGAACACACTGAACCACACAGTTCGTCCAATATGGATGCAGACCCAATGGACCTTCAGAATGTAAATCCAGCAGATCAGGTTCCCTCCCATGTGGACCCAAAAGTGTTTTCAGAACTGCCTGCAGAGCTTCAGCAGGAACTGTTAAGTGAGTGGAAACAACAGGAAACTGTTTCTAAAATCCATGTCAATAAACATATTGGTAAAGCAAGAGCAGCCAAAGAAACCAAACAGACTTCAGCCAAAAGTACTCAGTCTAACAATTTATTGAAATATTTCAAGCCAAGCTGAATTAATTTAATACTCAGCATTGTGAGTGTACATACATAGTTTGTAAAATTATTTCTAATAAAATGTGTATTTCATGTAAAAACATTAATGTATCTTTACCATTAAAAAAAATAATAATAATGTTTTCAGCAAAACTCAAAAGAGTGTGACTGTTGAACGGTTTCAAAGTAGTTGTTACATTATCAAAAGTGAGATGATAAAAGCCCTTTATTTTGTTAATTCGTTTTTGTTGGTTGTGTGTTCTGTGTTTCTAAAATAAACGTGCGCATTTGCATGTAAACTTGCAGTTTTCTGAGTTCCGAGTCTCTCCCGGTCGATAGCATCCTGGGTAATTAATACAAATGCCAACCGTGTTAAACAACATAAACATTGTTAATCTTTTGATGGAGGTAAGCACATATACTCCTGTACAAGGATCCCATGACATTAGGTATCCTGGCTGAGATCCCCCACCTGATGTTATAATTTTGATCTTCAGTGAAAGAGGTTGTTAGTTTGTACCAGTAGATGCACTCCTATTGTGTTCAGAGTCATTTCCTTACACCTTTATGAAACTGCTCCACAGCCAGCAACATTGGTGTATTCAGTATACTGTCTGCAATCTGCCTGTAAAGGTAGGCAGGAGCAGTATGGTTTATTTTATTTATGTAGGGGGAAACATGGGCAGAAATACAGCATTTATTTAATAAAAACATGTAATAATTAAAAAGTGCACTAATATAATTGCTTATACTAGTGCACACAACAGCAGCATTCTTGTAAATTAATTGCCCCCCTGGTCTGGGGAACATCTCTTTATCAGGGTAATTTGGGAGGTTTTGTATGTTCCCCTGAAACAATCCCGTAGCTCCCAGCTTCAGAACCCCTGCTGTAGTAGACGATCAGTTATTTCTCCTGTGGCAACGTGATTTGTTCCTCCACCCAATGTTGTTTTTTTGTTTTTTTTCCCCAGTACTAGCACATTGCTTTTATTCCTGTTCGTGTATCATTGATTAAGTTGACAATGCTGTTCGGTATTGTAGACTCCACTACAGATCGGGGGAGCATCCCTCCAAGGTCAGGCTGGATAAACACCACAAGTTTAGAATGCCCTGGAGTCCTGTAAGTTAAGACAAATGTGCGTTAGAAAAACTGATCAAATTCGGTAAATTGTCTATTCATTGAGCAGAATACTGATTTAAAAAATCCTGATGTTATTAAAATATGAAGTACTTTCATAAATTGACATAAAGAGATTGTTTGAATCTGACATGATCACATAGATTTCAGTTTGGTTTCGGTAGGCTGAATGCATGCCAGGAGGTTCAATTTCTCTGGTCTGAGTTTCTCTGGACCTTCACAATGCTCTTGCTCCCATAGTGTTTCACGAGCCTATAGAAATTCTGAAGGTGTTAAATTAGTTTGACTCTGACTTACACAACATAACTAACTGCCTCCTTTGTGTTACAGAGAAAAAGAACAGTCTTTAAAAACCAGAATATTTACCCTGGCAACAGGGAGCAGATGTATCCAGAGGAGTTGCCTTGTCCACGTACATGAGATGGCGAAGGAAGACATTTCATGTAATCCACACTCGCAGCTAAAATCAAGAGTGCAAAGTAGAAGGTAACACCAGGCCTTGTACAAGGGTCTATAGGATAGGCATTTTGCCTACAAGTGATGGCCAAAAATGTACTATAGAAGCTGTTTCACCTTTAACGGAATTACCAAAGGGTATTTTTGCAGGATTTAACTAATCTTTTGCCACATTCTAATTTTTTCCATGAGTATCAAATCCTATGGAGACGTATGGAAGGCCTTGAAATAACACACAGAGTGCAGTTTCAGGTCAAGAGGTAACCCAAATTTATTTACAAATAAACAAAACCTGGTTCATCAAATGGAAAGCTGGTATGGCCCCTTTAAATGGAGATGACTACTGTATATTTACAAAATATATTTACAGGTTCCAGGGAGAAGTGTTCATATTCACAACAATATTTAACTGAATTCAACTCGATGAGTGAATGTAGGATCCGTGCTGCCCACAGATACTTGCTCTGTTATCTAAAACAAATGTATACCTGCTCAGGCTGCAGGAAATAAAGAAGCAAAAGTTTATTTTGTTAATCCGGACATATGTGGCTGTGCTTCCTCGGTCCGGGAACATTGCCCTGACCAGTGGAGAGGCTGCCCCTTTTCTACACCTGTATTCGGCAATTATCCCATTACCTGGGATTGAAACCAGGTGTACTTCGTTCTCCTTCCCCAGTCTTCTCACAGGCTGACGCCTATGGAATATTAACCCTGTAGTTACCAGAGCCTGCTGGATGGACAGGTTCCGCCCGTTTCCTCTGCTGGTGGAAGGTGAACTTTTCAGTGCAGGGATTACGTCTACCCTGTCACAAGGCCTTTAAACTACTTTTGAGGTCATTTTACCTATTTTAGCGATATTTTTGTAATGTGAGCACCATCTTTACACAATATATTCTTTTAATATTTACTGCATATCATAATGCTAAACACCCTACTGCCATCCATAACTATTTAACACTCAATGGTGCTGAATGTAGAAATACGAAAATAAAATAAAAAAAACATATTGGACATTAAAAAATGGAAGCAAAGGAAGGAAAAACAGCAAGATTTCACAATTGGGCCTACAAAGGACTTGATACACATGAAAGAAAATAGGAATGTGTCACTAGACAAGTTAATTTCTACAACTGTATCAATTAAAGGTGATACATCTTCCATAGTAAATATTTCATTTTTGGCCATCAGCTGTTTTCAAAATTGCCATCTTATTCTTTGCACTACAAATAAGCTTTACAGGTAATAAGACTTTAAAACCCATTACTTACATCTTATAACAACATCTCACAAGTCATTTTATATATTTTTTAAATTTTCCAAGGTATCCCCAAATGGCTCACCTCATAAAAGCACTGCCACACGGCATGCAGGGTGAGTCATACAAACAAAGATTGCGAGTTCGAATCGAGGTTGTGCGAGGCAGCCAGTCTTCTCTGTGAACTCCGTGGAGGCACTGCATTGGCTTTGGTGCTCCCAGGGTTTGGGATGCAGCTTAGACTGTTTCACTTCACTGCTCTGTGGCGACCCCTACAGGCCAGGCACCAAGTGAGTGTGTGGTTGGAGATTTGCTGGGCTAGTCTTTGTCCTCCAGAGGCCGGTAGCGACAGACATCCACTATCGAGTTCCTGGGTGTAAAAAGACACCGATTGGCCCATGAGATCGGAAGATGCCCACTGAGCCTTGGGTCCCTGAGTTGTGTGGGAAATCACCATGATTAATAATAATAATAATAATAATAATTGGGCATTCCAAATTGGGAGAAAATAGGGGGTGAAATAATTGGAGATTAAAAAAAAAATAAAAAATTCCAGACATTTCAATTTTTGGTCAATCCATTTTGTATCTCCACCAAACAATAAATTAACTTCCTGTAGGTATTTGAGCACCACCTGAATGTCTCACACACAGTCTAAAACACTGAATTTCAAAAACTAAAAAGAAACCATGTGAGACTATTACAACCCCAGCATTTTCTGTCTGAGGCTTTTTTTTTTTCTTTCTTTTTTTTTTTTTTACTTGAAATAGTAGTGTTTTTCCTTTCTAAAAAAAAAAAAAAAAAAAAAATCATACTAAAGCCAATTTGGAGAAAAAGCTTTGAGAATTTCAACCATGGGTCAGGTGACACCATAATGTGATGGCGGAATAAATTGAAGTGAAAAAGAAATCTGATAAACTAAGAAAAACCAACATGTGCTAATAAGAGAATTGTTTAAAAAAAAAAGTTTTACTTGAGATTGATTACTCTAATAGTAGACTACGAGGCTAAAATGTTGGTTTATTCTTTCATTTTTCAATGATATACTTACAGTTGGTTGTTACAATGCCCCCTTCATATCTTTTAACATTGATGAGGTCAACAAAATCCCTTGAGGAGATTAGTCCCAGTCCATAACTCTGGGTAACAGATTGAGATATCAGTGTTCTGTAGGAATAATTCTGTCAGTATCAGCAAGCTTGCTGCAGGTTGCACTGTTGAAAATATTTTATTTTTTATATTGGAATATTCAAAATAATACTTTATAGCATTTGTAAAAAAATTAGTTAAGTTCAGTATCTGGTAGACACCTATAAAACTCCAACAAATTGGCTTTATTTACAAAGCTTTAATTGATTAGTTATTTAAAAACTGTTTTTTATGTCTGTTTGGATTAATCCTCTCAGATGTTGTTGGCATCTTTGACTCTTTCAACACTTTAGACTTGTATGTCTAGAAAAGGCAACTCCTCTAAAAACTGCAATCTGCTGTCCTAGTATAGGAAATATACCTCTCCACTTAAAACAACACATGAAATCTGTCTAAATAGCATGATTATATACACATATATCATCTCATAATGCACTGTACATTTTAAAAGGCGATTGTTAAAAAAAAAAAAATAAACCATAGTAGGTTATTAAAAAATGTATAATCCGGTGACAAATGTTAATCTGAAAGTAAATTAAAACAATCATTCTATTATTCTGACAGAAGAGGGCAGTACTGTTCACAAAGCATTTTACAAATTCAAAAAGTGAAAAGTATGTGGGGAACAGACTTTAACCAAGATCCTAAGATAAGGGTGACCTAATAACTGATTTCTTTACCTGATCAATCCTCTCTAAGAATGTGTTGGACTTCACAGCTGTGTCCCATTTGTTCCTGTATTCAGGTAAGTATATGAAGGGAGTGATTTTCTCAGGAGTCTCTTATACCCTCTCCACGATATCTGAACGGAGGACAAAACAGATACAAAATAAATAAAATGTTTGAAAGTCCCACTCGAAGTTGTTATGTTCTTATGGAAATTATATTTAAAATGTTTTAATAAATGAATTGGTGAAGAAAGACCACCAAACACAGGAAAAATACCAGTGTCAGTAAAAGATCTATTATGCCAAACTGGCCAGTATTTCACTAATGTATAGGATTTTAGTGTTATTTATCAATACAGATATGGGATGTGTGCTTTATTCCTACTTGATTTCTATTTCTCTGTGTGTGTATTGTAACAAAGGGTTGACACCTGGACTTTCTTATACAGTGCCTATAGAAAGTCTACACCCCCTTTCAAGATTTTCACCTTTTGTTGCCTTATAGCCTGGAGTTAAAATGAATTAATATAGTTTTTTGTCCCATTTATCTACACATCCTACCCCACAACTTCCAAGTGAAAAAAATATTCTAGAAATTTGTAGAAAATTAATTAAAAATAAAAACTGAAATAGCTTGGTTGGATAAGTGTCCATCCCCCTTGTAATAGCAATCCTAAATTAGCTCAGGTGTAACCAATCGCTTTCAAAACCACACACCAAGTTAAGTGGCCTCCACGTGTGTTAAATTGATGTCATTCATATGATTTCAGCAGTTCCTGTAGGTTCCCTCTGATGGGTAGTGCATTTCAAAGGAAAGACTCAACCATGAGCACCAAGGTGCTTTCAAAAGGACTCCAGGACAAAGTTGTTGAAAAGCACAGATCAGGGTATGGGTATAACAAATAACAAAGGCCTTGGAGCACAGTCAAGATGATTGTTAAGAAATAGAAGGTACATGACACCACTAAGACCCTGCCTAGATCAGGCCATCCCTCCAAACTAGATGGCCGAGCAAGGAGACTGATCAGAGAGGCTACCAAGAGCTACAGGGTTTTATGGCCAACTGGTCAAAGTGTGCATGTGACAACAATATCCCAAGCACCCCAAATCTGGCCTGTATGGTAGGGTGGCAAGAAGGAACCCACCTTGAATCCCATTTAAAGTATGCAAAAAAACACAGGAGATTCTGAAGCCATGTGGAAAAAAGTTTAGTGGTCTGACGAAACAAAAATGGAACTTTTTGACTTAAATGCAAAGCGTTATGTTTGGCACAAACCCAACACAGCGCATCACCCAAAGAACACAATCCCTACTGTGAAGCATGGTGGTGACAGCCTCATGTTATGGGGATATTTCTCATCAACAGTGACTGGGGCACTTGTCAGGATAGAAGGGAAAATGAATGGAGTAAAGGATAGAGAAGTCCTTGAGGAAAACCTGCTGCCCTCTAAGAAAGCTGAAACTGGGACGGAAGTTCACCTTTCAGCATGACAACGACCCAAAGCACACAGTCAAAGCTACACTGGAATGCCTAAGGAACAAAAGTGTAATATCCTTGAGTGGCCCAGTCAGAGCCCCGACCTAAATCCAATCGAAAATGTGTGGCATTACTTGAAGATTGCTGTCCATCAATGCTCCCCAAGGAACTTGACAGAGTTTGAAAAGTTTTGTAAAGAATGGTCAAATATTGCCAAATCTAGGTGTGCAAAGTTGGTAGAGACCTATCCCAACAGACTCACGCTGTGTAATTGCTGCCAGAGTATTAACTCAGGGGGGTGGAGACTTATCCAATTATAATCTGTCAGTTTTGTATTTTTAAATATATAATTTTTTTCTCAATAAAACCTTTTTTCCCCTTAACAGTGTGGAGTATGGTGTGGAGAAAAGTGGAGAAAAAAATCCTAATTTAAATGCATGAAACTCTGAGGCACTGACACAACAAAATATGAAAAAAGTTCAAGGGGGTGTAGACTTTCTTTAGGCACAGTATATGCGTCTGTGTGGACTTGTGGTATTGCAGTGCGCTCTGCCAATCGTAAACAGGACTGCTTGCACAACCGCGCAGACCTGTCATTGGCCTCAGGGTGGCTGCTGTGGTACACATCCTAATGCAGCGAAACTTGGCTCTTGTTGAGGAGGCAGGAACACATTTGGAAGAGAAGGGCAAGATGGAGAAGACCCTGCATATTCCACCAAGTTAAGTGGCCTCCACCTGTGTTAAATTGTTGTCATTCATATGATTTCAGGATAAAGTCAGCAGTTCCTGTAGGTTCCCGTTGATGGGTAGTGCATTTCAAAGCAAAGACTCAACCATGAGCATATTCAAATCCAGGATCACTTTGTTTGGGACGCCGGAGGATGCGATGGTAACGCATTATCATCTGCAGGTCATCCTAGACCCAATTCCAGGACACGGTGACATTCTTCTAAACGACAGGAGAAAATATTAGGGTGCTATTTTGAAGCAAGTACCAAGACAAGGGCAGATTTTCTAAGATGAATACAATTTCAGGCAGCAGTTGTTCAATTTTGGTTTTGAGCATTTTCTTGCTAGTTTTAAAGCATTAAAGTGTATTTAGTCCTTTCGGAAGATCTACCTTTTGGAGTTGCTTCAAAATAGAACTTGTTATGCTTTTTTTTTTTTTTTTTTTTTTTTTTTAATTTAGTCGTTGCCAACTATTTTTTTTATTTTCTCCCAATTTGAAATGCCAATTATTATTTATTTATCCCCTGTGCTGACTCCGGAGCTGCGAAGATGAACACACGCTGTCCTCCGAAGCGTGTGCCGTCAGCCGACTGCTTCTTTACACACTGCGGATTCACCATGCAGCCGCCCAGGAGCTACAGCTTTGGAGGACAACGCAGCTCCTGGGCAGCTAACAGGCAAGCCTGCAGGTGGCGCTGGTGCTATGATGGAGCTATGATGCTCGATAGCCAAGGGAGGTACATTTAACACCTTTGTGTACAACATTTATCAATTGTGTTACAGATTAAATGGGGAAAAAAATGAAAACGATTTTATTGATGTGTAAAATTGTAGGTAAGTGTGCAGGTGCAGGTGATTAATAAACAGATAGACAATTAGAATCCAGGTGCAATGGTGGTTTAATGGGTTTTAAATCCAATGGCCTGATGGCAAAACAACAGTAAATAATAACAATGGTAATGAAGCAATATAGTGTTGTGTATTACTTATTTGTAATCCACAGGTTTTTGCCCTGAAATAATAGCAGTCCCGTTTTTAGTTCACCCATACGTAACACACTCACAAACAGAAACACCAGTGCACAGTGTGTGCTCTACAGCTCGTGGTGAATGCAGTTCTTTTGTGTTAAACAAAAGTGCAGTGTTGTTGATCCGGGTTTAATGCTGGCCTTTGGCGACAGCTCCAGATTGTGTTAGCCATCCAAATAATTACAAACATTAATGTGTGTCTCTTTATCTATCTGTCTATCTATCTGTGTGTCTGTCTCTGTCTAACTGTCTAACATTAATTACATGACTCTTTTTAATGTGTTTGCCTATTTTAACCATAATATAAATCTGCAACTACAGCTACTAATAGAAACATGAACTATCCAGTTTCACGGTTTCAATATTTCTTACACCTATACATACCTGTGTTAACTTCCACATGCAGCACAATGACTCTACAATATTAACACTGAACATACCCTGTGATATTTTGCCTCAAGACATTTCAAATTGGTTTGAATTGTATTTTATCATTGTCAACAAACCAATGTTGCAATAGCTGCGATTTAAAGTGTTATGTGACCTATGATAACACTAACCATCATTAATCAATCATATAATTGGTTGTGGAAAAAAAAAATAGCATGACCCTGTTTATTGAACACATTTGTATATACTGTAAAACATGCAAAGGTGAAAGCAATCACAAATTATACAAAATACAATGTGTGTTATGACTTAATTTGTGGCAGAATCCGATGCTGTGTGTCATTTTGACAAATTCATTGGCTCACTATATATATATATATATATATATATATATATATATATATATATATATATATATATACACACACACACACACACACACACACACACACACACACATACACACTGAGTGTATAAAACATTAGGAACACCTTCCTAATATTGAGTTGCACCCCCTTTTGCCCTCAGAACAGCCTCAATTCGTCGGGGCATGGACTCTACAAGGTGTCGAAAGCTTTCCACAGGGATGCTGGCCCACGTTGACTCCAATGCTTCCCATAGTTGTGTCAAGTTGGCTGGTGGATCTCTACTCCGAATAGCTCGTTCCATCTCGTCCCACAGATGCGCAATTGGATCGAGATCTGGTGACTGGGCAGGCCACTGCAGCAAGCTGAGTGTAAGCAGAGTTGCAGTTCTTGACACACTCAAACAGGTGCGCCTGGCATCTGCTACCATACCCCGTTCAAAGGCACTTAAATCTTTTGTCTTGCCCATTTACCCTCTGAATGGCACACATACACAATCCATGTCTCAATTGTGTCAAGACTCAAAAATCCTTCTTTAACCTGTCTCCCCTTCATCTACACTGATTGAAGTGGATTTAACAGGTTACATCAATAAGGGATCATAGCATTCACCTGGATTCACCTTGTCAGTCTATTTCATGGGAAGAGCAGGTGTTCCTAATGTTTTGTACACTCAATGTGTGTGTGTGTGTGTGTGTGTGTGTGTATTTATATACACACACAAATTATACTGTATTTACAGTATAATTGTAAATCTCGAAAGACTACTCACTTCCAAATCTTTTGTGGTCATCTTTGTATTACTTTAGTATAAATACATGTTAATTTGGATTCATATGTTGTTTTTTTCTGACTTTATGTGAATGAAAAGACACACATTTGCCCATTTCCCCATTGGAAATAGTGATATTTTGAAATATCACTGTCCTGGTCACAAAAGCAAAGTTTATGGGGAATAATAGCCATTTTCTATACTTTTGAGGCATAAGCAATTAGGAAATAACACTTACTGCACAGGATAAAAAAAAAAAAAAATTGTTACACAGTGTTATTTGACTGACTGCATAAAGAGCAACAAAAAGGTTTGCAAGAAAATTGTCATCGGAATCTTATACCAAAACATAATAAGATATATCTGAGTTAACTGTAATGCATGATCAGGATACTCTTTTCAAAGAAAAGGTTATGCAAAAATATCTTCTAATCAATAGTTTTTTGTCAAAATTCTTAGATAAGGATCATCCAAATGTACCAACATTGTTATAGCTTGCTGTGGCAGTGTACACCCCGTCTGTGTATTTGCATAATTATTATTTTCTACAGGGTATGAAGCACTGGTGCCCACGTTAATAATAAATAAAAGGATTAAACAGAAAACAAAACCGCTTTTCAAAAGTAAACGGCACGGTGGGCAAAACAAGAACAAAACAGATATGGAACAAATGGGTAGCAATTATTTTCAGTATTATTCTATTTATCTCACGACTAACGTCTCTTATTCCACCTCTGAACACACTACCCCGTTCAGCCAAAGCTGTGGGTTTTTATACATGTGACCATCTCCATATAAGTAACAAATGAATCAACTGGAGACATTCTGCTCGAGATTAGAATGGATGGGGAATTTAACCCCATCCATGCTGTAAAATAATTAACAATGAAACAACGTGTTTTTACACACAACACAATACATTTTAAATAGTAGTACAAATACACAAGGGTGTGGTGTACCCCGTCACACTTGTCCATAATCATCTTCCACCTTTTGCCAGTATTTCTTTACAGCTAAAAGGCTATTGTAATTTAATCACTATTGAAGTCTAGATGTAGACCACATCCCAAAACAAATACAATGGCACTGGGATGTTTGCAGGTACTTTTGCAAGTAGTTGCCAAGAGGTGCCAAGGATTGTATTGGCATGAGAATGAACTGGTCCTTTCAGGGCATGTCCATGCTAACTGGGCTCACATTGTTGCAGCTTGTGCTACCCTACATAGCAGCTCACAATCTCGCTCTTTTTTTTTACAAAAACAAAATAGCAACCATTCCTTCATAATTCAAATACAGAAAGTATTTATATCCTCTAGATTTGTACCTGTTCTGTCCTGTACGTAATTTGAAAGTATTGGGGAACCCAACACCCTAGCTAAGGAAATTAAGATTCTCAACTCCAGCTCTATGCATGCTTTTGAGTACAGATTCTATGTTCTACAGTATTTAGACCCATTTTTTTTTGCTTTTAAAATAATGTCTTGAAAGCTTAATTTAGCATGTGAATACTTGCTATGACTGATGCCTATTTTCACATTAAACAGAAAACATTTTATGCAATAGGAAACAGTTATCCGTTATCTTTATTTCACAATGCAATTGCTTAGCATTTAGGTTGCGTTCCTCTTTGGGTGATCTCATATTAGGGGTTGGGATGAGTGATTAACTTAGGTGGTCAACATTAACAACAAAATATTGCATGGGTCTTGTTTCTAAGTGAAGCAGTAGTAATCCCCTACCAAGGTTCAAAGATCACCACAATCTACTCCCTGGAAATTGAGTCGAAAAAGTTATTTGACAAATTTAAAAAATAATAATTAGGAGACTACAGGAGGGAGCATGGAGATACACTGTCCTGCTCCTATTATTTTGCTCCTGGCTATATTGAGAAATTGATTCCTCATCTGATTTATGATAATCTAAAAACCATCAAGGTGTTGAAAAATATATTGCTGCAATGCAGATACTTGAAGGTGTTCTGTTACATCTAATTCTAAATGCTGTCTTTGATACACTAAGATTCAACATTTGTCTTATATCCTGTAATGATCAGGCTAAGCTTTAGGTGTGTGTTTCCATGTTGGTAAATTTTGTATCTGCAAGAACAATTCTAATTGGTAATCTGTGTATCTTTTGAAGGCTGTGACATGTGCATCTGGATATTCCTCCAGTAAGCACCATGGGCCTTAGAAGCACTGAAGCAAATGCTGTTCAGTTTGCAGTCTGTAGAGCAGCGCTTCAGCCAAGAGCAAACAGATCAGCATGAAGAAGTAACAGCTATAAAACAGGTATGAAATTCCTTGGCACTGTAGAACATTTTCATCTTGATTCTCAAAGCAATTTACTCCAACTTAATAAGAACACACCCGATAAATGTACCAATTTAATTTGAATTTGTATTATTTATTTTAGAATTGGTGTTTTTTTCCTTTTCAGAAAAAAAAAATTGCTAAATGCAATTTGAAGTAAAAAGCTATTAAAGGTGAAACTGGAGCAGGTGTTGTGCAACTGCACAAATAAAGACAGACCGATTTGAGCATGTGAGGAAAAAAACTGAAAAAAACTCAGGCTGTGACGGATCATCAAATAAATTGTAACGTTGAAGAGATGGGCTTTGTATCAGAAAACTGCAGTCGGAAATCGCTTGTGACAGGTATAAGTGCATTAATTTGTTACAAACAGTCAACCTCGAATAACTCGACTGGTGGATAACTCGACACCTTCGCTTAATTCAACAGACAGTCTTGGTCCCGGAGTTTCTCCATATAAAATATACAGCCTGCCTCTTAATTTTTTAATTTGACACCACGCTTTTCTTGTAACTCAACACTTATTACTGGTACCGAAGGGATAAAAACTGTTAAAAAGACTAGTGGATAACTCAACACTGACGTTTCACGTGACTGACCTCTGACTGGAAACAGATTGTTCATTTATTCGCAACTACCAAGTGCAGCTGGTTTTTGTTCACCAAGTTAATTCTGTATAATGTATATTTGTTAACTTGTGTTATATAAGCTGTCAGATTAGACAGCTCAAGTCAATAACTAAAAGTATAGTCAACAGTGTGCACAGTTTGTTGTTGGATTGTTTTCATAGAAATAATGCTGTAGTTATTTCATAACTTATTTCAATCGAACTATACGAGCTGAATTGATTCATTCACTGCAGTTCTTTCAACCATTTTCATAAGGACATTTAACTAAAAATAAACTTGTAAATACTGTAAACATATGAGTTCTGTTACTTACCATGTTAATGTCATGGTTCATATGCACCTGTGTTTAACTCGACAGCTTGGATAAGTCAACACTAAATGGAATCCCTGTGGGATGTCAAGTTGACTGAGGTTGATGTATAAATAATGGGAATTGATTTATTTCTTAATACCAGGATGGTAAAACATGACTGATATGTATCTGAGTGTCGTGAGTGCTGACTGTATATGATAAAATATTTGAAGTTAATTAAACATGATGCTAAATTTTGTTTATCACTTCCGATGACTGGTCAAGTGATTTTAACATAATATTTTTGTTTTTGTTTTGTGTATATGAAGAAATAAATAGTTAAAAAACATTTGAAAAGAAAGTACACAGGGAAAACCTTTGGTTTTAGATTTTAAATATAGGAATACATGAATGATCTACTTATTTAATAACTGACAAAGTAATTATACTTGAGACAATGTTTGCTGCATGAAACAGTATCAGATATATAATAAGTGTTAACTCCAGTGCATTCAGACAAGGCTTACAAACTAATTTAGTTATGATTATATTTATTATAATTGAAATACATTTAATAATTTAATTACACAGATTGTGTGATTAACCCTTAGCCTGTGGTCTGACCACATTATCATATATTCAAACTTATTTATTTTATTTTTTTCTTGTATCCACATTTTCTGCAATTAATATTTTTGAGGGATTTAAAAATATAACTGGTTTGAATTAAGTTTAATATTTATATTAATGTCATATCACCTACACACACTCAGGAAAACATCATGGAGCCATGATGCTTGATAGCCAAGGGAGGTACATGTAACACCTTTGTGTACAACATTTATCAATTGTGTTACAGATTAAATGGGAAAAAAAGAAAACTATTTTACTGATGTGTAACATTGTAGGTAAGTGTGCAGGTGCAGGTGATTAAAAAACAGACAGACAATTAGAATCCAGGTGCAATGGTGGTTTAATGGGTTTTAAATCTAATGGACTGAAAGCAAAACAACAGTAAATAATAACAATGGTAATGAAGCAATATGGTGGTGTGTATTATTTATTTGTAATCCATGGGTTGGCCCCAAAATAATAACAGTCCCGTTTTTAATTCACCCACACGTAACACATTCACAAACACAAACACCAGTCCACAGTGTGTGCTCTAGTGCTCGTGGTGAATACAGTTCTTTAGTGTTAAACAAAAGTGCAGTGTTGTTGATCCAGGCTTAGTGCTGGCCTTTGGCGACAGCTCCAAATCATGCTATTATTATTAACAACTGCAAAAACAAACAAATCACTCACTTTTCACAGCACAGCTTCTCCTTCTGGTCATTTAATGTAACCATTCACAAAGGAACAGATCCAATCACTATGTCCCCTTTTTATAAGGGGTCACTCATGACCCCTTGATCAACGAGTGCACTTGTTCTTCCAATCCGCAGATGCCACGCCATTTCCCATCCGGGTCATTGGTTTCGTGTACCATAGCTCTGCCACCTTTTTTAGATGGCTGACTTCCACCTAGCCCTGGGAATAAACTGTTGTGCCATTTAGTCCAGGGTACTCTGTTCCGTTTACACAGCACTCTCGCAGGTCAGGAGGGAGATCAAACATCAATAATTATTCAATCTCTGTCACAAACATATATGTGTGAGAGACATTAATTGGCCTGTTTCATTCCTTATTGCACCTGATGCCACACTTTTGCTGGAAACACTTGAAATTACCAGTCAAGATGGAAAGGGTTGTGGTTACCATTAGTAAACCAAAAAACAGTTATGATTGCAGAAAGCAACTGTCATTTTGAAATAGCTTCAACAGCTTGTACATCTGTTGCTCAAGGGCAGTGGGGGCTAGTTTGACTTCTGCTTAGCTTTTTTTTTAGATAATTTTTTTTAAAAGGGTACCAAGCAGAGCTTTATCAAAGACAAAATCAATATTCAAATAAAAAAAGTGGGTCCCTGAGTGACTCCTCTGATAAGAGCGTGCGGTATGCAGGGGGGTCATACAATTGGCAGTGCAGGTTCGTGTTTTGGCTTTGTGAAGCTGGCGATTTTCGCTGGGGGATCCCACAGGGAACATGGTATTGGAGAGAAAAAAAAAGCGTAACAAACGTTGGTTACTGCATCTACCCATTCTCACACACAAATATATTTCAGCAAATAAGCAATGAGATCTTGTGGCAAAGTGGTTAACAGTGTGCAGGTGCAGGTGATCAGTAATCAGACAGACAACAATAGTCCAGGCGCAGTGGTGTTTAACTGTTTGTAATCCAATTGTTTGATGGCGTAACAGCAGTAAATAATAAACAATGTTAACAGGCATGTATTGCTCTGTTTAAATCCACGGTTTGTTCCTGAATAAACAGTCCTGCTCTTATTCACCCACACGTAACACAGACACAAACACACATACAATACACAGTTACATTTTAAACACTTGTGTGCATAACCTATATTATATCCCATGTACCAACTAGAATACACCGACATTAACACACTACACGCAACATACAACACAGAATACACACGGGTGGGGGCAAAATTGCCACAGCCGTAAAACATGAGCCCTTGGTTAACGAGCACAATCTCTCCTCCCTCCACAAAATCAAATTAAAAACATTGGGCACTAGTTAAAATAAATAACAACATAGGATTAACGAGCTCACTTGTGTCCAGTTTTGGACAGACAGCGAAATCAAAGCCAGCACCCTTAAAGAAAGTTACAGAAAAAGTAAATATATATATATATATATATATATATATATATATATATATATATATATATATATATATATATATATATATATATATATATATTTGGAACACGATTACACAGTGGTGATATAGTACTATGAAACAGCAATGGATTGTATTGGTTCACTGTGGTACAACTGGTATTTGACAATATGTTGACCAATTTGGCTGATTTCTTGAAGCTACCATTGCCCCTTAATACAAAACTACGTTGTAATGTAGTGCTTCGATATTGCCATTAAATATAATTTGGCATATGATTTCCGTTAAGACAGCTGTATGTTTAGCATCCTTCCAGGCATAAGAAATAGTGTATTTGATATAGTAGCATAAGGGCAGCTACAATGGTATGAACCATTGATAAAATCGTGTAACAGTTGTAAAATTGTAATATTTGATAATCCCTCCTATTTCATTTGATATAAATTATTATTGCATCATTTTACAATTCAGAATTAGTTTCAAATCCATTCTACTGTCATTGCTGGTCTGTTCGCGTTTCTTCTGTGTGTTACACAGATATTATAATAATATCCTAATGGTATCCAAATTTTGCGTAGGAGTAAAGGATATACAAGTATATGATAATGAAAGCAATGACAAAAGTGGTAATATAGGTATGGTAAAGGGATAGTTAACTATAATGAGGGCAAAGGTGGACAATTGTTATCTCTTCTTCAGCTTGTGCAATGTTGGTATTTCTCAAGAAACTAACCATAAACAGGAAAACCTACAACTGTTTTCAGGAAAGGCTTACCATCTTGACCAGAGGAACATGTTTAGTGTCACAACTCTTTATTCTATTTATAGAGACTTCAAGAGAAGAGTTTGGCATTTGGAATCCAAGAAGGCCAGTGGTAAGATATCTAAAGACAAACTTGAATTCATTTTAACAATGTGTGCATTATTTATTTAATTTTCTATATTTTTTTTTTCTGTTAAGCAATGGAGCACCGTTCATATGGGTCAAATGAGGGCAATGCACCACTTCTCCCTAAATCACAAACGGGAGAACAGGGCTCAGGAAGTGAGGTAGGCTAACTTTAATTATTGCATCTTACCCTGGAGAGCTTTCCAACCTTGGGTTTACGAGCAAATCCCTGGTGTTCCCTAAAAATAAAAGTTGGCTACTATCTCTTCTGACACACCAACATTAGAAGCAAACAAGCATTGGAGACTCTAGAGATGCTGCAATCAATTGTTGATCACCATGGCTTTTATTTTGCGAGCCTACATTAAACATTCATTAATCACTAAGCACTTTGGTGCTCTGAAACTTCATGTAGTTAGCTACCCAGAAACACATACTTTCTTTTTGCAGTGCTAGTCTAAAGATCTTCCTTTATTTTTTTGTATTTGTTTTGTGATGAGGAATTGCAAATTCTAACAACATTGAATGTCTTCTTGCTTTTTAGTTTCAATGCATATACTTATATTACTAGCATGCACATATGTGTTTCCAGTTATGCACTTGTTCTGTTGTTGTTGCTTTCAAATACTAACATATTCTCAATGCATCCATTATTGTTGATTATTTGATTATGAAATTGGTTTCTGATTGTACATCTAGTTTCTGAACAAATTAGTTGCTGTTCTTTCATCTGACGCAAATATAATGTTTGTCATGCTAAAAGATTAAGATGTTTATCATGTAAATCGCTGTTAAAAACATAACCACGTGTAATTATTCCTAAAAAAAAAGTTGTTAAAAGTTCATGGAAAAAACCTTCAAGCTGAGCTCAATCTTGGGAAAAGTTGGGACTGCTGGAAAACAGGATTTCCAGAGTTTTTGGTGACAGTAATGCCAATATGATGACTCTTAAAGTGAACTGGCTTTAGGGTGGCAAAGTAAACTCGCCTCTAATTATAGTACAATGCATGTGTGGCTACATTCCATTAAAGTGACCACAGCCTTTACCATACTATACTTTACTTTATTTTAATACTTTACCATTGCTAATCACAATTTGAAATGCTCCACGTGTCTAATCTGCAGTAGCAAGGAAGAACTGGAACAACATTACCAGTGGATATTTCATAAAGAAAATGTACAACAGGCAACAATTGCAGCCAGGCTGGTTGAGGTGTGCTGACCCCTGTGTCTGTGTGCTCTCTTTCAGAGGAGAGTGCAGTCCTGCTCCCTGACGAAGGTCTTCTTTGTGTGTCTGCTCGCCTCGGTCATTACAACAGCCCTGGGTGTGATTGTGGTTGTCTTCACCTCACCCAACAGATCTGAAACTACTGATAGTAAGGTGCTCAGTAACACCCTTCCTCCAGTGGACGTCAAATACAAGTACCTTAATCACATGGATAAATCCAAGGTATTAACTCTGGGATTTGCTTTTGCGGCATTACATTATAGCTATGAAATGAAATCAACATTGGTTATACACAACACTCCACAAATATGAAAACATGAGTACAATTATAATTGTATATTCCCAGTTAACTATTTCAACACCAAGTAACTTTGGAATGAGACAACCTTACCATAACTAATTGAATAGTATCAGTGTCTATCTCATGTGAGTGGAGTTCATCTTTCCTAGTTGTCTTTAAGGTCTGCAGTGTTGAAGAGTTAAACAGTAAGATTATTGTAAATAAAGAATGAGATAGTATTTGCCAGACATGTGCAAGGGCACAATTTTCCAAGAGGAATTAAATCATTTTAGCAGTAAAATATTTGAAGATTGTAATGTAACTAGTCCTTATTGCAACTGATTTATGCCTTGCTAATTTTATACTGTTACAATTGTTTTATTTCTCAGAACACTGGGCTTAGCTTCCAAACAGGGCTCAATGTGTTATTTTTACTTTCTTGTGTTATTTCCCCGGTCTGTTATATAACATGTATAATGCAGACTTTAAACCTGGCACAGTCCAGGTAGGAGCTCATTTTTTTCTCCAAGGTTTGTATGAAATGATACAACTTATTTTCCATTCATTTACTGACAAATGTTTACAATTGTGTACTTTTTAACTAAATGATAGTCCGTTTACTGACAGGTGGCAACCCTTTCAAATCTTGTGCTTTCCAGCTTTTTCAATTAGAAGGTGGAAATGTACAGTGGGCAAGATACCTAAAAAATCCTGACCGCTATAGCTCCAGGGAGGAGCAGGAATTTGGGGACAGTATAAACACCGAAGAAGCTAAAATGACAGCATCTACTTTACTAATGAAACCAAATGGGTGCAGAGTTCCTCACTGGCACTTTAACGCCAATGAACATGGATACCTTGTAAAGGTAAAACCAGCAATAATTTATCAATGAACTAGTTTTTTTTTTGTTGTTTTTTTTTTTTTTTGTAAAACATTACATACTGTCGCTGTTAAACGTTTAACTACATACATTGTTGAAGTAATAAGGCTATTCATCCTACTTCATAACTACTCTGCATCCTTACAAGTAGGGATTCCATCTGGCTAGACTCTAGTAATTCTCCACTTCTCCACCCTAAATTATAGTAGTTACAACAATCAGTCCATGTGTACAACTCTACAAAAGACTTGAAGTGGATTTGATAGCTTAAATAGAGAATGATATTGTATGGAGGCCTCCAGTATTCTTGTAGTCATTACAGTCTGTATTTCAGATAAATAGTTTTAGCAAATAGCTGTATTACTTGTTTGAATCAATGTTTTTAATGTTTTTAGTACCATTTTGCTAATACTGCTAGTGACACGTTTGATTTTGTTTGTATGTGTGATTGTAGTATTTTTGTAAGCATTGCAATAATCAGTTAATAATACTATGTAACACAATTTTTGTTCCTTGGTAGTAAGTGTTATTTCCTAATTGCTTATGCCTCAAAAGTATAGAAAATGGCTATTATTCCCCACAAACTTTGCTTTTGTGACCAGGATGTAAATACAGTATAATTGTAAATCTCGAAAAACTACTCACTTCTAAATCTTTTGTAGTCATCTTTGTATTACTTTAGTATAAATACATGTTAATTTGGATTCATATGTTGTTTTTTTCAGACTTTATGTGAACGAAAAGACACACATTTGCCCATTTTCCCATTGGAAATAGTGATATTTTGAAATATCACTGTCCTGGTCACAAAAGCAAAGTTTGTGGGGAATAATAGCCATTTTCTATACTTTTGAGGCATAAGCAATTAGAAAATAACACTTACTACCCAGGAAGAATTTTTTTTTTTTTTTTGTTACACAGTGTAATTTTAGAGATAGACACAACTCTTAAATAAGACATAGCTTGTTGTGTATGCTTAGTACTATTGTACTGCAACTAAGGACTCAAAAGTGAAATACTGGTTATGTATACAGTGCTCCCCCTTTGCAACACTGTAGTCAGGAACCATAGTTAAGAGACCATGCTATTTGTGTGCCGCCTTATAACGAGAATACTAGTGTTAGTGTAATGGCATCAAAGATGACCGTACCACCTTATAACTTGTACTACAGTATAAAGACCTGCCTTATAAAGGGGAAGTGCTGTATTAAAACTAAAATGTTTTTTTTTTTTAATTACATTCCCAAAAATAACTATAGTGTTTATATAGATCAATGTGCATGTCCAAAGTATTTATTTATTTATTTTGTCTCAGGGCAGTGCATGGATTGGTATACTGGATGCAGCACCCTTTGCTGTGACCTCTTTCAATGTCACAGCTGGCCAGGTAATATTCCTGCCCCGAAGTACCCTTCACTGGTTGAAATGCGTCGGAAATGAAGACTGCCTCTTTGTGCTCTTCTTTACCACACACGAGGAACTTATAACACTGGAAGTCAACGATGTCTTTCACTCCACACCGAAAGATATTGCAGCAAGGTCACTGAAAGTAAGAAAAGCAATAAGCCTTTACATTACTGTTATGCAGTATTTAAGAGCAATGTCTTACATTTACATATTTATAATCAGTATATCTATATAGGGGCTAGAATGCACAGAAGTTAAGTCTATAAAATGTAATTATAATCATACTCATGGGAGAGCAGGACTGAATGGCAGGCAGAGTTCAAGTAAAGACTGAGGTACAAGTGCCTTTTATATAGTTTTTTGTTTTGTTTTGTTTTGTTTGTTATCTTAGGTTTGTAATTTGTTTTCCTGGTACAGTAAATTGTTGGAATCTGTTTTAAAAATGAGCTGTCTTTTAAACTGGTGACCAGCTAGGGGTTGGGAATTGGAACAAATATTTATTGGGATTTTACTGGGCACCCAGCAGGTATATAAAATCTCATACAAGGTTTACAGCAAATAAGTACATTTAGGACTGAAGACAACAAACAGTTGATGATACAGATTTTGAATAGAACATGTTTTTGTGGACCAGCTTAACTAGCTCTTCCACCAGCAGTCTGAACCATCACCACCAGGTACAACCCAGACAGGCATCAGTGCTGACCATTATATCATTGCTGGAATTTCTTCTGGGCTCCCTCTCCCTTATCATAACGTCATTCACAATAACGAAGGAAAATATGGCATTTTCCATTTTAAGTTTGTATTTCTTGGTTTTTGGTTTTTAAGTTTGGGCTTGCTTGTGACATTCCATTACTTACATATAAAAAAATGTTTAGCTAATAAGGAAGTGTGCAACTGTACACTAGTCTTTTTTAGTTAGTTGAAGTATAAGCTGTGTTAGATGGGTTTTGTTTATATGAAAAATGTCACATTGCTGTAACAATGTCCTTCTCATTTTTTGTTTCAGCCAAAGGGGGGGATTGATTTTATCAAGTCGTTCAAGCCCAATGGAGTGCAGAACGTTAACCTTCCGCCCAACCTGGCACAACTTGTAAAGAAAGCCAGCTATGTGCAGTCTGTTGACAGTAATGTATGGAGGTACTTTTACGATCTGAAAGGTACTGTCAAAAAAAAAACTTTTTAAGTAATCAAGCAAAATGAATACTTTCTTGAACCTATCGTGACAGGGTGAAAGGTTTATGAGGACCCTTATGGAAAAAAAAAAAACATATATTTTTAATATATGGTAGACAAATATGATACTTATATTTTTCATATACAGAAATTGGCCCCTTTTTTTGTAGATTTGAAATAGATTTTAGTCTGTAATCCATACATTTATTTTATATGTTGAAAATATGTGGTGCACCATATATTGTCATTAGTCTGTAATCCATATAAGTAAATATATGGATTACAGACTAAAATATATTTTAAATGTATCCCATATATATTTTAAATCTACAAAAAAGGGGCCAATTTCTATATATGAAAAGTATAAGGACAATATTTTTCTACCATATATTAAATATATATGTTTGTTCCATAAGGGGGGTGTTATCATAGTATCAGATATCATTTTTTTTTTTTTATGTTTGTGGTAACATATTATTTTTCTCTCTAATAAAGTTGATAGTGTATTTCTCACACTCTCTTTTCTTTGTCAGTCCTGGGTCTGTCATACAAAGAGTGCAAGAGAAAGCACACTCTCAACTTGACTAGAGATTGACACTTATAAACACATTGTGTCATTAAATCTAAATAAAAAAAACATTAAATTAACGTACTTAATCTGTTTATATAGAGCCTGTTGTGGTCTAAATGTTTCGAATGCTTTGTCATTGACATTCTCAGTGCAAGATCTACACTCTCAGTGAAGTTACAAGTGCAGCTGCCGCTAATAGGTTCCAATGGGGACTTAACTTCTAATTCATTATATAGGTTTCAAATGTGCAGTTTTGAAAGAAACACACATTTTATCAAACAAGTATTTTCATTTCAAAACATGATTTCTGACTAAAGGCTGAAGAAATCTGTTTTGAAAGCCATGCTTTTAGACTGGCATACACTTACTGGGTGAAACTGTCCCCACCTCTTCACTGGCTAATAACAGTAACATGCTGAGGTGAAATGATCCAGGAAGTGCAAGCAAATAGCTGGAGAATAAGGCATAGAAACTTAGAGCTGCCTAACCTGAACTCTTGAATTAGATATTGCACCGCCAGAGCTAGACTGCCCTGGTCATAGGATATCTCTACTTATGGAGAGCACCAGTCTGGCTGGGGGGATGCAATGTTATTTCATTCTGCCCAGTTCTACAGTTCAAATTTAAGAACAAGTCAGGTATTTATTATTAAATTACATTTAAAAAGATCCTTAAGTAACAATGCATCCCTTAATTCCCTGTGTCACATAGCTCCTCTGCATTTAAAAAACACCTTTCCAAGTAATCACATGGCTTTCTTCCCTCCTTGTCTATTGCAGGCTCCAAGCAATACAAGTATCCAGGAGGAGTCATGCAGTGGGCTCGGTATACCACAAATTTACAAAACCTCTCTGCAAATGAAAAAATATTTGGCCAGTCTCTGCATTCTGTAAGATTTGTTTAACTCTTATTCACAATGCCCTAGTATACCATAGTAAAGCATATCAAAGTGTATTCACACATCAATTCGTGGTTTTGCTAAACATTATAAAGAATGGTACATTTTACAGGGGTTGTGCTGCATGATTGAATTAGCTCACACAGTAGGAGATCTTTAGTCTTTGTGAAAATTAATAATCAAATATTGTTGACTTTTGCTATAATTGAAGTCTTCACTCAACAAACAAATAGAACCAGATAACAGTTGCTGTAGAAGCAGCAATTCAAGATCTCCTAATCACTCTTGTTCATTTCTGTAACATTAAGATAGTATTTTCACCTTCCAATTAAATACTGGAGTAATTATGTGTATTAACAATAAATATAGGTTTACTTGGAGTCAAACAAGTCAAGCAAGGTGCCTGTCAAAGCATATGGAATATCCAAGTAGTAGCATGTTTATTATTAAATGGCGTTTGTTTGCTCTCAAGCAAATCGGACAAGTGAAGCCATTTGTGTTTAGAACGTGGTATCTTAGTTTATCTTGTGTTGTAATTAAGTGGCTTTATTTTGAAGTCAAAGAAGCCAGCACAGTATAGGACAGTTTGGCAGACTTATCAGATACATTTTATAGATACTTTTGTGAATAAGGCTCATTGTCTTAGATACAGAAAAACTGTGTGTTGTTTTCCAGCATGAGGACACTCTCACCATTGCTACAATGCAGATACTCAGCAACGGGATGCGGCAGCCACACTATCATTTCAATGCCAATGAAATGGGATATGTGATTCGTGGATGTGGAAAGGTAGTGATGTAATTCACCTTGAGTATGTATTGGCCTACCAAAACATTTAATGCTTGTTCTGAGGAGAAGGGTGACTGCTTACTGGTAGAGCATCAGATTCAGTGACTCCTGAATTGTTAATGAAGACAGCAGTCAAGAGCAGTTTCATGAATATCAGTTTTATTTGTATTATAAACAACAATATTGAAATAAATCACAAGTTAAAGCATTGTGAGTAGGGCTCTATGTAAAACAAGTATTTCTTTATTTTAACCAAATTTGTATTTTATTTTTTTACATGTGTAGATTGGCGTGATAAGCAAGTCGTCAATAGTGACTAACTTTGACATCAATGTTGGAGATGTTTTCTTCTTTCCTCATGGAGCCCAGCATTATATTAAAAGCACATGTGACGAGGACCTCTTTCTTGTAATTGCCTACAGTACCGGCAACGAGGTGAGAACACATCCAGTTATACAGCTGAAATCAATTATACAAGTCAGCTGCTTATTTCCATTTTATTGTAATGCCAGACGTGTTGAAATCTATATTACAAAAAGAACCAAGCAATGCTCATATCCTTTTCTACATCTTGTAGTCACTTAAAAAGGAAAATTCTAGAAACTAGGCATGCCCACCTGAAACAGGTTTATGAGGTAGTAGGGCTTCCATGTCATTACTGGAATGGAAATGGAAACTAATGTGTGGCACACAATTACTCCACACTAACTAAATAATGCACCATCGCCACATGTCAACCCATGTGATTGTCATTCACAGTATGTTTTCAAAATGCAATGATCGCATGTTATATAGGTATTGTGAATAGGGTTTTAGTCTTACACATGGAGATGATGTTGTTACAATTGCAAAGAGGACCTAAAAACTATGAATAAGAAATGTTGAGAAATGGTGAAATAATAAATAACATTTTCCTTTTTTGACAGCTGCAAACCATGAGTATGGATATTTATTTCCAATCTACAGCAGACTTTATTTTAGCCCAGCTTTTCCGGAAGCCCCAAGAAGAATTTGAGAAAATTCCAACCTTCAAGATCCCTCAAGATATTAACATGCCATAAAAGAATATACAGGACTATTGACTAGCATGTGCATTACAGATGTGTTTAGTGTTCGATCTTAAGCAGACAGTATAGCTGGAATGCAGTAAATTTGTTCAGCTTCATGCCTTCCTTGCTTTTCGGGGTTCTGTTGTCTTCACTTTGTAATATGTGACAGATGCAATTTTTGCAGTGCAGTAGATGTACTAAGTGGTCACTTTAGCACTGTATAGCAGTAACTGTATTGAATGTATACAAATCAAAATCCAGAAGTGCTCCTCTACAGCAGTTCTAAGACCTTGTTCTAAGTAGATATTTAATTACCTAACTGAATATCTACGGTAGGTTCAAGAACTTTGTACATCATGGTCCTAGACTGGACAGGAATAAAAGACCACCATGTTATATGTTGGCTACACACCACATATAGGAATTTCTTTCTCATGTACTGTAGCACATTAGCAATATAATTGCTGCTGTAGGTAAAACCTAGTTGTATGTGGCCCTACACCTTATATAATCATTTTTTTAAATGCTAAAATATTTAAACTTTAAAGAACTCTCTTCTAACTTTCATTAGCTTGGCTGCCTTAGTATATGGTATATTTAGCACAATTTCTATGATGTGTATTGTATTTTTAAAAGTTAAAAAATAAAATAAAAAAATGCTTGTTTCTTTTTTATAGAAATATGATCACATTTTGGACTTAAGAAATGCAGTCATTATAAAGTATTTTGGAATAACATCAGTGACTTGAGAAATAAAAGACTGTGCTTAACAATAGCTTGTAGTGACCATACACTTCAGAAAGATAATGCTTTATAATTTGCAATAAAATTCTATTATGAACCATAAAACTGAATTCTGAATTCTTCTGCGTTACCAGAGCCTCCTAGAAAAGCCTCAGCAGTACTTATTTGTGTGTGCTAGCATAGGGTTTCGTGACATTACTACAATGCTTTGCATCTACTGTGGTTAGAACAAGGCTAGTACGAACCTGTCCAGAGCTTTTTTTCAACCAATTGTTAAACTGAGCTTCTGATAATCTCCAAAATAACTTAAATCATTTAATTACAGTTATTTACTCTTGAATGGACTGGCCTTTAAGCAATGTATTGGCTAAAAGAATGCTGTTTTTTTATTTTATTTTATTTTTTTATGAATAACACTGTTCTTCATTGACAACAAGAAAGAATATTTAAACATTCTTTAAATAACTTTACTGGCATCCAGTACAGTACACAATTTATTTGTTCAATATAAAAAAGGCTACAGTCATACTGTTCCTGGTAGAGGAAGACAAAACACTAAGTACACCATTAAGACCGTACACAACTACTTTATTTTGTCTAACCTCATATTAAGACTAATTATCTGCAAAGAAGTTTGGGAAGTCATGGCACAATCAGCTGTCAAGTTTGTAGAGTCAAAACAATAGTAAAAGGCTCCTCAATCATTTTAAGCAGCGGGCTCCACATTTGGCTTTGTTCTGACAACTCTGGCCTGGCCCTGCTCCCTAATAGGGTTTCTGTGCCAGCAGAGTGCTCAGTTTTATCTTGCCATCCATGGAGGCTGTAAGGCATGTCCCACAATCCATAGCTGTGCACCAGTCTACTGTGACAACTGGGGCTTTGTGTCCCCCCAGAGGCAGGACATTCTCCAGGCCCTTCTCACCCTCATGCAGCTGCAGAAAAATGGAGACACACACACCCAGGAATTAAAAGGGGGAAATAAGGAAACAAACCACCCGGTTGAGGAAATATGTATATCAATAATAAACAAAAGTAAATAAGACAATTCTGTACTTGAGGCAAATCATAAACCAAACTAAACACATTGAAACTTTGATAAAGTGGTCCATAACATCTGGTAATTATCTCTGTTAGGTCTTAATACCCAAATATTCTTTATTATTAAAAGATAAACAACTCACCGGTATTTAACTTCCCAAAATATGCTTCCCCTAAAGCCTCCCTCTTACCCTGTAGATGAGCCCTCCATTGGAGGAGCAGGTGAGCACATAGTTCCCCTCGGAGTCGAAGGCAAACAGCCGGCCCCGTGGCACCTGGACCTGCTTGTATCCACTGTACCCGGACAGGATGAATGGGCCGGTAGCGTCCGAGGGCAGTGAATACTCCGACTGCTTTACTCCACTGCGGTGGATATTCCACTCGATGAACTGGAAAGGATAAGACACATTTATAGTTACACAGGCAAGGGGTCTTTTATGGATGGATTTTTGGTCCAAGAAAAATCCATTTACATAAATTCTTATTTGGTGGTAGCTTTACCTTCCCATCTTCGCCAATGCTAAAGACGGTGTTCTCATCATAGCTGAACTCCACTGAATACACTTCTCCGTCGTGAGCCTTCCAGCTCATAGCGCTCTCATACCGCTGCATGTCTGCGAGAGAACAGAGGGGTACCAAATCAGGTTTTCAGTATCCTTCCATCCATCAGCAGTTCTGCTAGGTAAAACTGGTGCCTGTCACAGTGGCTAGTCACTAAATGTTTTACCAGTCACTGCTTAAAACATCATTGTCATTCATATGATATTTGTCAATTCTTAAAGAGATACACATATACGTAGTTATGGAGAATAAATAGGCCTATGTGAAAAAGAAAAAAACACACATATATATATATATATATATATATATATATATATATATATATCGTATAGATATATATATATATTTCCTTTTATATATTTTAAAGCAGAAAAGGAAATAAAATTTTTTAGAACAAGTTATTTTACACCATAGTACTTAGTATAACTGAAAACTACAGGTATAATATGAACGTGAATTAAAGCATTTTATAGCGATTGGCTCAGGTTCCAAAGAGAATTGGAGCTGAAGAGAAAGACTGCATTACCATAGTTTGAGAAAACTGAAAAGATAGGAGGATCTGCAAACTTACATAAAACCAGACTGACATATCTAGCCTAAAGAGAACATGCACAAAACAATACAAAAATAAAATGCACTTTTGCTTTAATTTCAACTGACATACGAGGCAAAATCAATCTTCTCATGGATGAAAACAAAATAAACAAATCTTCCCCTCCAGGAGGAACGAAAGTAAGGGGCATGGATTGAATCGGCCTATCGGTGATTTGCTTTATTAACAAACATGCGTGCAAAGGCAGCAACTGCCGAATCACTCATTCACTGGCGGGTGAAGTCTTTATGGGGCGCAGTCTAGAGGCACACTCATTTGCTCTTGTTAGCAACAGTCAATGTGTCACAGATCTTTTGCTGCCCGTCAACTAGCTTTTGAAACCATCTCTGACTGGTATTTACCAGTTAATGGATACGCTGATCCATCCCTAACACTTAGAAGTCTACAGAAACTAAGCCGAGACCTCTATGTGACACCAAGTTTTGAGAAAGATCTGAAACTACCAGCATATCAGTGTTATTGTGGTAACTGACTAGCCTAAGGTCATTTATGATTTGTTTTAATTCAAAGGTGATTTGTACACGGAGTATCTCTAGGCACAACCTAATATCTGCTAACATTCTTTCTGTCTCACCGAAAAGCCGGATGATGCCGTCAGCAGCTCCAGTGACCAGCAGGTTCCCGTTGTGGTTGAAAGCAGTGCAGTTTATAGCAATTGGCCCAGGTTCCAAAGAGAATTGGAGCTGAAGAGAAAGATTGCATTACCATAGTTTGAGAAAACTGGAATGTGGTACAAGCTGGAAAAACACACTTTTAAATTCACTGTCATTTTAAGTGGACACTAAAACTACATTGTGAATTGTTGGTAAAAATCTCACTTCCTGTACTGTTCCATTTGACAGCTCTCGGTACCAGATAGAATTACAGTGGGAGACTGAAATCCTCAGTGTAACTGTAGCAAGTTTCTCCAAAGGTTTCCAAACTCAACCGTGTCCATGACGGCAGTAAGGGTGACAATGTATTATCAGTGAGGACAAGACCACTCATTTCATACGATAAAAACTGATTGCGGTAACTTTCAATCACTGCCAGAATGATCTAGCTGCAACTAGGGATGTTGCGATATGATGATAAAAAGATAATCGCGATATAAATTCTAACAATTACTCTATCGTCAATAGTTTTAATTATTGCAGTAATGTATTTACTTATATTTATGATTTTGCCCACTTTGAGAAAGACGCATCAACTGGACAGAATGCAAAAAAAAACTACAATAGGAACATCCAGGAGTGGTGATAATTAACGTTCCACTGGGTTTTATATAGCCACAAAAAATCAACAACAGCAGACAGTGAGAACAACAGAAACAAACTTTCCTTCTAAAAAAAAAACCAGATAAAATCAGTTATCTGGGATAATTTTGGTTTAAACTATGCCAAGCTGCTGTTCTTTCAAAAGAGCAGCAAACATGTTCACACATTTAAGAGAATACCACCTCTTTACAAAGAAGCAACATCGTGTTTTTTTTTTGTGATCAGTTTTTTATTTATTTATTTATTTACGACTTACAAAATACATTCTACTCTAAACCCTCCCCCTTAATGGCAACCCCCTTCCCACCCCAAGAAAGACCCCGGAGGCTGAATTCATTCAATAACAGGTGAAGGTCTGTCCAGCAAGGTCTTAACCCCCATGCCCGCACAGTCCCCTCCCCAGCACCATGGACCCGAGCGGTGGAAAGCTCCATATGAACAATATCCAGAAAAGAGAGGATCCACTGACGCCAGGGAAGGGAGTGGGGGGGGAGGCTGCTAATGAAGGGCTATCATTTTTTAGCTGCTGTGAGGCCGGCCAATCAGATCCGTTTTTGTTTAACATAATGTTCAAGTGAAGAGTCATCATCTAATAATAATATTGTAGGTGAACAAGGAATCTTTCTACCAATATATATATATTAGAAAGTTCTGAACAAGCTATAAGGAAAGGCTCACCACCGCTAATATCTACTCAGATTTATTCTATTTATTAATTTTCACATGCTCAGGCTACATGACCAGCTCTGCTTAGAAATGCGTTTAACTCAATAATAGTGTAGCTATTGGATTTGGGAATAAGACATTTTTATCATCCTTAAATCAGACTGACAATTACGAGAAACACCCAAACTAATCAGGTCAAAAACAAAACCAAACCTTTTTTTTAAATTTTTTAAATATGGACTAATCTTGATTAAAATGGCACTTTAGTTTATCTACAGTAATTAACACCTATGTTTTGTAGATTTTTTTAAACTGTTCTGTATTTAAGATATATTGAGTGTTTTGTAAATATCTGTTGCATTATAATTAAGCACCATTTTTTATTAAAAACAAGGTTTTAGCTTAATAAATAGTTAGCATTTTAAATCTGGAAGAATTCTTTTTTTTTTTTGTATTTCTTTGCAAAATATCGCGCTGTATCACAATCATCGTGATAATACCCCACAGAACAATCACCTGAGAAAATGTTCATATCGTGGCATCCCTAGTTGCAACGTATAAGGAGTCCACTCAACATCATACAGGGTCCTTGACTTTGAAGTACCTGCTGTTTGACAGTCTTGGTATCCCACAGTAGCAGTTGTCCAGGGACAGCACTTGATCCCCGGGCCCCGCTCTCGCTCAGGGTCCCAGAATGCGGACAATGGGCAGCAGCAGAGCAAACAAAAGAGGTTCCACTGGGGCTGCACGCCAGGGACAGGATCCTGAAAAACATAATATCAACACACAACATACAACATACAAAACATCAAGGGAGATTATGCAAGCCCATTTGTGAAACCAATTGTAGAAAACTCCAGTTCACCTGGAAATAAAGTAACCAGCAGAGAAATGTTTAACCCCGTTGTGACTTAGACATTAGTAGAAGCCAAGAAGCCTGAATTCCGTACCTTGGGTGCACGTCATCGATCATCATCTCGTACAGATTCTTCTTAGCCTCCGTGTCATACAGCCGCACCGTGCCTACCCCACTCCCCAGCAACAACTGAAACAAACACAATAACTGACATTACTTACTTATTCATTTCTATCATTTTCACTATGACAACAGCTGAACAGTATACATTTTTTTTATAACTTGGATAACGTACATACCAGCCTGTGTGGTTTAGTTGCCCACTCCAAAGAGAGAAGAGGGGATTTGGACATAATTGTTGCCTTGGTCTGCATGAGAGGATTAAATGACCAGACCTTAATGACCCCATCCACATCCAGACTAGCAACTCTCCTACCAGAGCAGTCCACCCTGAACCAACACACATAGACAAAATAGTTTCAGTGCTAGAAACAGCACAAATCAAACACATAACGCCAAAGAGTAACATAATATCATAAATAGGATATGACATTGTTTCATTTAATTTGACCTTGAGGCTCTATACCACTCTAGCATGATAGTGGGTTTGCTTTGTTTAAAACAGGTTCAGTTTGGGTGCTCCCAAGTGGCGCATCCGGTAAAGGCATTCCGTGTGGAGTGCAGGATGCCCCTTATAGCCTGGAGGTCGCCGGTTCGAGTCCAAGCTATTCCACTGACAACCGTGGACAGGAGCTCCCAAGGTTCACTGCACACCAGCGACCCCTGTAGACTGGCTGGGTGCCTGCGGGCTTGCCTGTAAGCTGCCCAGAGCTGTGTTGTCCTCCGACACAAAAAATAAAAATACAATTGGACATTTCAAATTGGGAGTAAAACGGGGCAAAATCAATTGGCAGCTGTGACGTCCAATTAAATTTCTGAATAAACCATCTTTAGAAACAAAATAACAAGATACTTTAAATGAATTATTATACAGAGTGAAAGACTGACATCAATAACCATATTTAATAAAATGTACATTTTAGATTTAAGCAATAGGTTTACCAAGACTGCTGAATAATACCGAAATGGCTTGCGAGTAAAAGCACACACATTACCTCAGTTTGTTGTAGCTTGTGGGTTATTATAAAGCAGGTTAATTTAAACGTTAGTAATTGTGGGTAGTCAGTGGGGCTGCTCACGTTAGTGCGGGCCAAATCAGGATCACAGGCAGCATATTAAGTACAAGGTTCATAGACAATAACGGATTCGTTGTATCTCACATACCTGACAGTTCTCTAAAGACCCACGGCTGCACCCAAACCCACCTGCAGTGCATGATAGAGGAGTGATGCTCCGAGTACTCCTCCTGACTCAGTTTAATGAAGGGCTGCTCGATAGCACCAGATAGGCCCCCTCCCTCCACACAAGTTCGGGTCTGTTTAGTGGGTGAGTCTATGTGGTCAACACTTCCTTCTGGGTGGGTCTCTGTCTCTAGGCTTTCACCTCTCTTCTCCATGCTCTGTGGGAATAGATGTTAATTCTGTGTTGGTAATTCCTACATCTTTAATACTCCTGAATGCCATACAGTTCTTATTTCAATAAACAGCACTACGATTGTAATATACTAAGGATACTGTCTATTTACATGTTAAGAGCAGTTGAAAAACAGCTTGTCTCATTTAATTTGTAAAAGTGTTACTGTCTGTTGTAATGGAATGCCGCTAGTGGTTAATGAATTAATAATACCTCACATCTGCATCAGACCTGTCATTACCTAGCTTGGTCTTTTAAGATGCTTGTCTTTGAACGGCATGGTTTGCGGTTCACTGCATTCACATTCAATTCCATGGGCTGAGATGCCAATTGATGACAATGTGTTAAGGCATTTACCTGGGCAGGGGGTTTGGCGAGCAGCTCCTTTCTTTGCTTCTCATGGTCCTGGTGTCTTCTCTGTCGTGGGTTAGCAGACCCTGAGTCACCCACTCCTGTGCTACTGAATAGAGCCTTAGAGTCCTTGGAGGAATTTTGAGGATCTTTCAACTTCATGCTCTGAAACAGCACAAAGAAAGTGATGTCGAACAGGAAATTAACAAAATGATGAAGATCTCACATTCAGACATATGCAGTATCTGTATTAAACAGCACTGCACTGTGTGGAAAATCAATGTTAAATATAAACTCACCAACAGTGTATTTTTACTTACTGAATTTGAACATGTATAGGATTAAACTAGACGGTTTGGACCTCTTGAGATGAAACACACCATTTACAAGGATAAGGACAGGGACAGAGTAAAGAAAAGGGACAAAGCAAGAAAAGAAAAATTTGCCTTGCATCTCTTTAAACTCTTAATAGACTACTTGCATGCACATTGGAGTAAGTATTACTTTTTCAATGATTTGTTTTCCTAGCAGAGTGTAGGAGTAGAAGAGAAGATGAGTAATAGGTGGGAAGCAAGAAAATGGCTACTGGCCAACAATTGCCACTGCAGAATGAATCAACTAACATGACTGGCTGCAGCATCTCTCCTCCCCATTGAGACGCTGGCCTGTGTTGGCGAGGACCCAGCCCCTTGGGGTGTCTTAGCTGGTACACGCTTGCCCTGTGAGAGCAATGAGGACAGGAAGGAGCTGCTTTGTGGCTGGGCAGTCAAGTTGGCACTGCGCTGACTAGATATCAAATCCCTGCAGGGGGGAAAAAAAATGATCCAGTGTTTTGCACGAACAACCAGATGCAGACACATACCACTGAACTTCAAACCAAATACATAAGTTACTAACAAACAACCGTTCAATGACAGTAAATTCAATATTACATTTTTTTAGTGGCACTCACAGGCAGCAGGGCAGGTTCTTTAAGAACCAGCCTTCTCACACAATCTCTCAGGCCTTAGATCTAATTTGTAGTGCACATCTATTTATCTTCAAGTTAAGGCAAACCAAGAGCCAAATAGTCTGTTGTTTTGACATCAAGGGTACCATGCACCATATCCAGAGTTACAACCAACAAGCATTACTGCCCCATAGCTGTCAGCTCAACTAGGCCAATCTAGCCCCTATTTCTTCGTCCTCTAGTTCCATGACCACAATTCCCTCTCATTCAACCCCAGTCCTCACAGCTCAGTGTCTCCCAGACGGTCCACGTTCTGTACGTAGGGTGGCAGTTTGTGGTGAACCATCTCCTCTTCCTTCTGCAGGCGGGGTTGCTCTGCCTGCAACGCAAACACCTGCAGTGGGAGCAACACATGCACACGGTCACCCATAGGAGGACAGCCAGGGATCCACACACTGCTGCAAGACAGGGCAAAGGGGATGAGCCACTCATAAGGACATGTGGTAAATGTTTCTACACATTTTAAGTATCTAGTGAGGAACACTTATTGTGAAAGAGTTTCATATCATGACAAATATTTTCAATATACATAGATGCTACAGAACAGTTATGTTTACATTGTGATGCCTGCTCCATATTCAACACAAAGTCAACCCCACCTTTTCAGTCTTACCGTTTGGCGCAGTAGTTCATTCTCTTCCAATATGGCGGCACTGCGCTGCACTTCTGTGTCAAAGCTCAACAGCACTGGGAGAGGTAGGCTGGTTAAGAAAGAAGAGCAGCATTCCCGTGGGAAGGGGCAGCTTTGCATGTGTTGAGAAAACACATTTTTTTCTGTGAATGTACTACTCAATCAGTAAGCAATATGTCATTTTGTATTTGTATACTGTTTTACTTCCAGTGACACAAAGACCTTCTTCATAGTTGACAAATGCCTATATTAAGTGTTTCCAAAAATTTGAAGCAGTTTTAAAACACAGTAGCACAAACAGCAAAGTGTTACAAAACAGTATGTTCACAAAAACAGCACTAGGCATTATAAAATATGTTAATTTTTAAAAAAAAAAAATTTAAGTGGCGACTTATTGGACTATTTTTGCTATGAATTAGTAGTCGTTCTACGCCTAAATGTACACATCACTGTCAAAAAGAAGACAGCGACGGCCTGGAAAGGATATGCATACACTGGAAGAGGACGCTCAGGAAGTTGTGCAGTGAGACGAGGAAGGTGTCCGCCCACTGCCGCGAGAAATAGGGTGCAAAGATGGAGTTCAGCTCGGGAGAAGCGATGAAGGGCAGAACGAACCAATCCCGCCACTCCGTCTGGCCCTGCAGCTCTTGTGCCTGCTTCTGGAAGAACTCCTGGGTCTTCTCACTGCGGGCTGTCTGCAAGAGGAAAATCATTTTTCATTTTTCATGCATACAAAGAAAATTAGTTTTAAAGAAGAGCATCAAACGGTGTGGTCTAATGTGTTGTGCTAAGAAATGGGGGGTATACTGGCCTAAGAAAACAGTTTAACAGTGGAGATTTGTTTGCCACTACCGTTCTTTTTGTATTATTTTTTTTATTTAATTTGCTTCTCTAATGTTGTGAGAAGAACTGACTCTTTTTGTTTTGTGGAGTATTTAATTTGGTGCAGGAGCTTTTAAGTTAACAGATCTGATGGACATTATTAAGATATGTTGACAATATAATATTATGGTAGAGGCATTAAAACTGGTTTCATGGAACATCGAGGCAGTAAATCACCCTATTAAAAGGAAAGAAATTCTTATGTACTTATTTTGTTTTTATTATTTTTTTCAGGAGCTCCTGTCTTGCACAAGTCTTCTGTCATAGATACCTGTATATGCAGCATAAACTAAATCATCCCGAGTCTGTCTTTTAACAAAATAAGCACTATCAAGTGATTTGACACTGCTGTGCACTAGATGGTGCTGGAGCTTACATATGCAATCAATTACGACTGAAAAAGGCTTACTGTAATTAAAACACAAACACATTGGCATGTTTTACTGCAAACTGTGATTGTACCATGTTTAATATGTTGTAAGTCAAACACAATATTGTGGTGGACCTCGCATGTGTAAATTTAATTTTGACAGTTCATGGTTTCTGTTGTTGATACAGTACATTTTTATTGGACCAAATTAGTGAAATAATAAACACATATTGACCTGTGTAACCTGTTCACAAAGCTGGTTTGTTTTGCCAGCCCAACTACTCTCCATAAACACTATGTAACACAATTTTTGTTCCTGGGTAGTAAGTGTTATTTCCTAATTGCTTATGCCTCAGAAGTATAGAAAATGGCTATTATTCCCCACAAACTTTGCTTTTGTGACCAGGACAGTGATATTTTGAAATTTACCTATTTCCAATGAGAAAACGGGTGAATGTGTGTCTTTTCGTTCATATAAAGTCAGAAAAAAACAACATATGAATCCAAATTAACATGTATTTATACTAAAGTAATACAAAAATGACTACAAAAGATTTAGAAGTGAGTAGTTTTTCGAGATTTACGATTATACTGTAAATCACTTTCACGAATCAGCCCCCAAATGTAGTCTCCCATCATGTTCTCGTTATACTGTCCTTGGTAGCAGCGTTCAAAGTCCAGTATACCCTGGTGGAAGCGCTCGCCTTAATCCTCTGAGTACGCTCCCATGTTCTCCTTGAATTTATCAAGATGAGCATCAAGGATATGGACTTCGAGGGACATCCTACAGCCCATTGTGCCGTAGTTCTTCACCAGAGTCTCAACCAGCTCCACATAGTTTTCGGCCTTGTGATTGCCCAAGAAGCCCCGAACCACTGCGACAAAGCCGCTTTCTCTTTATTAGTGAGCTTCTTGGGGAATTCATTGCACTCCAGGATCTTCTTTATCTGTGGTCCGACAAAGACACCGGCTTTGACCTTTGCCTCAGACAGCTTAGGGAAGAAGTCTTGAAGGTACTTGAAGGCTGCCGACTCCTTATCTAGAGCTCTGACAAATTGTTTCATAAGGCCCAATTTGATGTGCAGTGGTGGCATCAGCACCTTCCGGGGATCCACCAGTGGCTCCCACTTGACGTTGTTCCTCCCCACAGAGAACTCGGTCCGCTGTGGCCAGTCCCACCTGTGGTAGTGCGCCTTGGTGTCCCTGCTGTCCCAAAGGCAAAGATAGCAGGGAAACTTGGTAAAACCGCCTTGGAGACCCATCAGGAATGCCACCATTTTGAAGTCTCCTATGACCTCCCAGAAAAATGCAGATATGTATCCACTTAGGCAGCTGGAGCTAAACTGAACTGGTGGGCTTAAGGCCCCTGTATTTATACTACTACTTATATTACTGGAAAGTTCTAGAAGTTACTCCAAGTTTACTCAGCACTGAATCTATCTGGAATGTTCTGCAAAATAGGTAAATTTCAAAATATCACTGTCCTGGTCACAAAAGCAAAGTTTGTGGGGAATAATAGCCATTTTCTATACTTTTGAGGCATAAGCAATTAGGAAATAACACTTACTACCCAGGAACCAAAAAAAATATATATTTGTTACACGGTGAAATCGACACAAAATGATATAAATTTGAAGACTTGATCATGTTTATTAAATTAACGAACAGATAACATCACTAGCTTCAAGACCTCAAGGTCTCTTCTCAGATGTAAGCAGAAACATATTTTATTGATTATGTTTGCAAATCATGTATCAAGTATTGTCAGATTTCTGGAACAATATAAATCTGAAAGTATTCAAAACATTCCATTCCTATGGTAACTGAATGGGATGCTGAAAAGTTACACAATAGCAGTAGCAGTGACACAAAGTAACTTTAGAAGTAATAAAGTATAGAATGTGATTTTGGCACTGTGGCAGGCTGAAGCCGCCATGCATAAAATTTTTTTATATATTGCCTGTGTTCGTGTGTGTGTAGGAGCGAGTTTGGGAACCGGCACCACTACCACTACCACTACCACCACCACTACCACTACCACTATCACCCAGTTTGACAGTAATACTTAAAACATGGACATGATAAAAAATATAATCTGCCGGTTTCACAGATATCAAAAAACAACAATCTTGCACTATTTTACCGAAGATAATATTAGATAATCCAATATTAGTGTTAACCTGTGTTGTGAAACCAGACACATAAGTATTATTTTTACCCTCAAAACAGTTGCGTGTCAGTAATCAGCGGTCCTGTACCTGCACAGTGTACACCAGGTAGTACCGGTAGAGGCTGGTCCTCAGCTTGTTCACTGTAGGCCGGTAGATATCCTCTAGACGACTGAAAAGCCGCCTGTCAAGATATCCCCAGTAATCCCGGAGCCCGGGCAAGTCATAGCTCTGAATGAATTGCTGCAACTGCTCAATAATCTTGTCCACCTTTATTGAGAACACAGAAATAGCAGACAGACAATAACAGGTTAAAAAAAATGTCAGAGAAGATGGACCCTCTAAAACAAAAAAATGATACACTGTACTATTTAATTAACAGTTTAGTAGAGAAAGGCTAGCGAAAGATAACTAATTAAATCTATTTAGAGTCGTGCTGAACAATTAAAATGGGCATGGATATAGGTATAACTATATTATATTAGTTTACTCGCTAGCTGTTTCAATTGAGTTATCTTTCCTAGACCTCTATAAAGGTCTGCAGCATTTATTTATTTATTTTTTAAATTTGGAATCGCCAATTATTTTTCTTATTTTCTCCCCAATTTGCCAAGCCCAATTACTGTTTATTTCAACCCTGCTCACTGCTGCCACCCTCACGCTGACTCAGGAGGGATGAAGACAGACACATGTGTCCTTCGAAACGTGTGCCATCAGCCGTCCGCTTCTTTTCACTCTGCAGGCTCGCCATGCAGTCACCCCAGAGCTACAGTGTCAGAGGACCACACAGCTCTGGGCAACTTACAGACAGGCCCGCAGGCACCTGGCCGGTCCACAAGGATCACTGGTGCACGGTGAGCCGACGACACCCTGGCCGACCAATTGTGTGCCAGCCTCTGGGAACTCCCACCTACGGTTGGCAGTAGAATAGCTTGGACTCGAACCGGCAACCTTCAGATCCTTTACTGGATGCACCACTCAGGAGCCTCAGTAGGTCTGCAGCATTTAAAGTTGTAAAATAGGTTTGACGTTTTGCAACGTCCCCTGACAACATCTGAGTCAGTGTCAACCTACCCTGAAGCCCTTCTCCTTGTCCGCCTTGATCTCCACATCCAGGTGCCTGAGGGAGCTGGTGAAGCCTCTGAAAATCAGGTACTCCCTGACAAGTTCATCTGTCCTCTCCACTGCGGATCCCATGGTCTCCTCAAACTCAGAGAACTGAAAAAGAATACAGAACAGCTAGCGTACACATTCTCTGTAAATATTACCAAATGTAAATATTTGTTACAGATGGCTTTAGAAATATTTACATTTTGTTATGACAGTTATCAATAACTTGCTCGAAAGAACACACAACCATTTGCGTTCATACATATGTAAAGTCTCGGATTGCTGGCCCTGGGCCACATCGAAAAGGTGGCCTAAATCTAGGCTGGCCTATGGGCTGCCTTTTCTTTCTGGTAGCATTCACATATGAGAAAAGGTGGCCCTGAAGCGGCCCTGGGCCGCCTTAAACCGCAAGCGTGAATGGGGTCTAAGTATGACATACGCAAGGGAAATACGTGCATTAAACTGGTGGTTTCTCCACCACCTAAATAATTTGATTAATAGAATCATGAGTATTGGCCTTCTTGTATTTACTGGTTTTTTTTTTTTTTTTTTTTTTTACAGTGCAAGTCAATTGAGATATGGTATCTTGTTCCAAGAGATCAAGTGACTTGTCAAATTACAAACATTAATATATTTTTCCATGACGCAGAAAGATGTACATTTTGAATTCACTGTTTTATTTTTTATTATGAAAAAACAGAACAAAATATGAAATCTAAAAGATTTCAAGAAATGGTGTAATTGTAGGCAAACACAATGACCTTATCACCCTCTTTTTAACACGTTTCCGTACTGTACTGTGTAAATAATACCCACGACAATGACTGAACGAGCTAGTAATGCCCTAGTAAAAGGTTATATTTTAATGTTTGTTTCATTAAATGAATATTACAATATTGTCAAAAAAATACAAGAAAACGATAATGTAATTGTATTATGCAATACATGCCATACCAACGGGTTATTTTCTAAGTTGAAACTGTAAAATCCACAAAACACTTTTTCGCAAGTAGGCTTGCAGCTGTATTAATTATTGCATTTTTGGCAATCTACACAAAAGCTAGACATAACATTACTTACGATATTGGTTTTGTAAAAATAATTTACTCTGACACTAACTTCCTGTTTTCCCTCCGTGTTTTGTGTGTCATGTGATCGGGTCATTAAAAAAAGTCATGTGATGAACGTGAACCCCACTCGGCGCACTAACTCCAAGCATTCTCAGCTGTGTGTTGCGAGCCCACATCTTGTCAGCATTTTAACTTCAGAGCGAGGCCAGCTTCAATAATCTTAAAAAACAAACGTGCTGCCAAATTTGCTAATAACATTTTAGCTGCATAAATTACAGTTATATGAAGGTGTTTTCTTTGTTGAAAAGTAAACATTTAAACAATATAATGTTCAGTATTTTCTTATCAATAACATTTAAAAGCACGGGGCAGGGACTGTTGTGAAACAAGAATAACTGAACTGTGTTTTTAAAAATCATATCGCAAAATAAATCGTCTTAGCGTCAGATGCGAACTATATATGTAGAGCAGTTCAGCATCCATCTGTAGTTATGCTGCGCTTGTGCTATATCTTTGAAAAATCAAGCACTGTATGTTGTTTTTTTTAACAACAGTGTGCTTGATTTCTGAGTCATGCATACCTCACTGAGCTCTCATGGGCTTTCTAAAATACCGACGCCTCAGTGTACTGAAAAAAATAGGGTACAGATAAGCTGGCTGACTACACGAGATTGCTTTAATCAACGCGTTTATTTACTGAATTAAAAAAAAAAAAAAAAATCCTACCTTTTATTTTTTTAATTTTGATATGTATGAATGAATTATTTTTTAACAGATGAACTCTTATAAATTACTTTTAAACGCATACCTTTCATTCCTGTTTCCGAAGACTTTGTTTACACGTGAAAACTATGGGAAATGTTGTTTTATGATATGTGTGCTGTGAATGAAGTTTGTTAAGACAAAACAAATAAAAACATCACCAATCTCTCAATAACAATCTCTGCTCGACTTTTATCGGCTTATCATCACACGTTTAATAAAGCAACAATAAACATGCTCCCAATACATCGTTATATGAGTATGTAGGTCTAAAAATAATAAGTATGTCTGCCCGTGTTAATGTGACAAAGTGTTAATAAATATGATCGAGTTTCCTATGAAATGTAACTGTTAATAGAATCCTGTACAAGTATATCGATGTTAATAACAAACCTGTTACAAAAAGATTGTTTTTATTTTTGTTTGTTTTTTCCTGTATCTGTTTACTGCTGTCCAGTCAAATCCTGTTTATGTATATTTGTGTTTATTTGTTTGCAATTGAAGAGAGTTTTTGGATCACACTGGGATGACAATAATATTAATAATAGTGATGCACTGTGCATTCTTTATAGGACAGGAAATATTACTGTAATTTTAAGGCAACAAATCTACTTTGCATATTTCACTGCAATGTTATAAAAAGTTACATTTTAATTTAAAATACAGAAGAAGCCTGAAGGCACAACAAAGAAGCCCGTTCCTTCCTTCCAGTCTATTTTGTGTCCAACTCCTGGCAGAGTCCATAGTCCTATAATTGCACTCTGCTTCAGTTTGTACTAGTCTCTGTGTCCCCGCTTGAGTACAAATATATCTCTATTGGGTTGTGATGGTTAAATAGACCAAGTCAAATAAAATAGACCAATAGAGTAATAAATAACATCTGGTCTCTCGGTTTAATATCAGACTAATATTATTACCTCTGTCTCTCTTCCAGAAGGGACTGCTGTACTTTAAGTACATATGCATATACATTATATACATAATGCAACCTTTTGAACTTGAGTACAGTGAACAAAAAGCTTGGCATTGAAATATGTGTAAAGAGTGGTTGATACATTTTCTTTCCTAATAGCTTAAAAAAAAACACTACGAGTAAAGAAATCGGATTTACCGTACTGTGCGTGTCATTCATATAAGGAAATATATCTTACAAAATGCTGGCAATTCATACTATGGAAGGTTTACTGGAATTATTCTGTTTGCTCTGTCTATGTTAAAATAATTTTAACTTTAACCTTCAGAGAGGAAGCCAGCCTGCCCGAGGTAACCCATTATAAACTGATTTTCAGCAACATGATCCTCCAATTCCTTTGATACCTCCGATAAGCATTCCCCTTATATCTTGACACACAATAAATTGTACTTTTTTTTCCTTCATAAGATAACATCACTGTAATCTGTTTTTTTGAAAGCATATAGTGAACTAGAAGGGATTTTTTCTAAACCACAAAGAAAGGTAATAAGATATGTGCCACACCAGATTGAATAGTTTTGAAAATTAAATAATTCAGCTCTAAATCAAAGACTTATGCAGCATTATCTCAGTGCAGCTGTAACTTGACCTACATATGGCAGCCATATTAGGTCAGAGGTCACCAACAAATTAAGATGGGGACATGTTTAATTATATGACAATTGAGTTCATTTACACTGACTTTCAAATTCCAAATCTGTATATTCTGGATATACAGGAGCATCACAAAGCTTCCACTGAGAAGAATTCGCAACAACCTGTCTCAGAAAGGAAGCAGCACTTAATTCATTAAAAAAAAAAAAGGTTCTTAAAATGAAGACCTGTCATTGGCTTCAGGGTGGCTGCTGTGGTTCACTTCCTGATGCAGCAACACTTGGCTCTTGTTGAGGAGAGGCAGGAACACGTTTGGAGGAGAAGGGCAAGACGAAGAAAACCCTGCATATTCAATCCCACTTTGTTTGCGATGCTGAAGGATGCGGTACTAAAGCGTAATCTTCTCACTCCGCAGGTCATCCTAGAACTAATAGCTGAATTGAGGGAATCTTGGGACTGCTATCCCTGCACACAGTTGAAAGTGCTGTGTTCTCTGCACTATAGCCTCTGGCTCCTTCCAGACCACAGCTGGAATGTCTGGAGGGATGGCCCAATCCCTCTTTTCCAGAGTGCTATCATAATTGCAGATCATTAATTGTGTGTAATTTGTATTGTTCTTAAGCTTACATGGGGCGCAGTGCAAAATAATTGCCTGGCTGCAAAGCAATTTTTATTTTGCATCTGAGATTGTTTTCACTGCGCCTGTACTTATATCTGTCCCAAATAGTCTTATCGATTGCTGTTTAAACAGCATTATTATGCATGCTGTATATTAAAATCTAATCACATATTACTATTGTTAATATTGCAAATATGATGGGGTTTAATGAACTATTATCAATGTGGTTGATTTATTTAAATGACATGGCAATTTATGTATTTTTTAAGGTCTTTCCTTTTCAATGGCAAATGGTATTTGTAAACAGATTTGCAAACAAAACTTTAGGATAGGTAAAAACAGAAGAAACATTTGGGAATTAGAAACGGCCATTCTGCCAATCCCTTGTTAGCACATCATTCTCCCCTACTGGGGGGAAATCATTTCAGCACGAATCAGGTATTTTTCCCAGTGTTTTAGATTCTACTACTTCATCTGCGCGGCTACTCCACATATTTTTAACTGTAAAAAAGTGTTTCCTACCTTGTTCTGAACTTACATTTACTCAGCTCCCATTTATGCCCTTCTTCTTCTTCTCTCTGTGCTAAATTTGAATTTGTGTCTTGAGTTCACTTTATCTATACCATTTCTGAAGACTTCAATCAAGTCCCCTCTTTTCCCTTCTTTTTTCTAGGCTGAAGTGATTATTTGAACCTGTCCTCACCGCTCATTTCATTATGTCCTGGGATCAACCTAGTTGCCCTTCACTGTACCCTCTTGAGTGCAATGACACATTTTTTGCAGTGAGATGACCTAAACTGTGCATAGTATTCTAGGTGACTCAGACACAGAAGTTGCAGTTTAAAGCGCTAATGCACACTTTTAATAATAAATGATAAAACAATAATCAAAACACGGGAACAAACATGGTGGCCAAAACACAGTTAAACAGAAACAATATAAAGACTTTGCATGCACATGGTTTCAGGCAGAGTCGCCACTTTGGCACTATAAACTCCCCTAAACACCAACGATACACCAATACATCAATACACAATTTCTCCGTATCTCACCTTCAACTCCAACACCAACTCTTCCCAACACCATTAACACCCTTTATACCCTTATACAAGTTTACCATGGTATTTTTGTACGGTATTTGTGCACTTTTACCATGTATTAACCATCATTTACCCTGATTTACCATGTTTATTAATACACTTTGCCATTGCTTTCCTCATTGCTTTCCTATGCGTTACCATTCTTTCACAATGCTTCATTATGCTTTGCTATGCTTTTACTATGGTAAACTTTTAAGGGCATACCCTGTGACTGGAGCCTAATTAATCATCACTTATTCAATTGACGGCTCCAGCCACATTCCCAACTGTTTCTGCAGGGAGGAATTTAACCCCCTACTTGCAAACCCAACATTCCCCACAAACACACCCACACCTGTGCAGCGGCAGGGCTTTCACCCTGCCCCATTGCCTCACCACGTTGGTGAGGTGCTTTTAATGATGACTCCACTATAATCCCTAGATCCTGTTCAAAGTCCTCGTCCCCTATTTCCATCCTGTTCATTGTATACTTGAATCATGGATTATTGCTCCCAATATAAATTCAAATTTATTTGCCACAGGTTTGCCCAGTTACAGAGAAGGTCCAAATCCCTTTTAATTAGCTGGACTGCAGTTTCAAAGTTATAGATTGTATGGCAGAACATGCACTGTGCGTTCTTCACTACTCCCCCAAGTTTGATATCATCTGCAAATTGAACAATCTTGCATTGTGTATCTTGGTCATTCATTTAAATGAGGATCAATAAGGGTCCAAGTACAGACTCTTGTGGTAGCTCTGTATTTATTTTTGTTTTACTTTTTGACTATTGTCTCACTTTTAAAATTAAGAAAAAAAAAAAAAAAAAAACTGTGCATAATAATACTAGTTGACATTCTACTAATCCTACAAAGCCACATCTGCATTACAATATAAAACATACTGTAGGATTATACTAACGCTATCGGATCTAATACACGTTTCAAAATAAAACCACTAAATTGTGCATAATGAGGCTTAACATTTCTTAAGGTTTTCAAATGAACAGGGATTTCGAGAAATCTAAAGAAAGGGACTGCACTGTTAATCCCTACATTAATAGTTAAAACACAAGAGAGAAATCCTAAACTCCATTAAAAATATGTCCAAATCTATTGATTTGAGAGTGAAAAACACATCAAATATTAAAATATGCAGCAAATATATTTTATCTTCCAGATATTGTTAGAATATATGTTGTTGACCATACAGGACAGTCTATGAATTGTAGTGCCTATATGAGAACGATTCTGGAATACAGTATATTCACATTTTCTCAATTAAATATTATAGTTGCCCAACTTTTTGTTGGGCTTAACATACCTTTCTAAAGGGAATGTGAAGCGGAAAACCAGTACGAGTGAATGGCCTGACAAATCTAACTTCAGGCTTTCGCACTTGTGCTCTGTTAGCATCTATAGAAAATGTCTACTTTAAAAAAAAAAACATTAATGTATTATTTTCTAGTGGCATTTAAACTTAAAAAATGTATTAAATAATAATTGTGCAGTGTAAGACTTTCTTCGCTGGGACAGTTAATTGACCTCAGATTCACAATACAGCTTCCTGCCAGGGTCAATTATGTTGTCATATTGCCTGCTTGATAAACCACAAAAAATATGGAAGAGCCTTGCCAGTCTTCTTGTGAAGAAAAAATACTTACAGGACTTCAAATTGATTCCCCCTCCAAGGACTTTCATACAAAGTGCTACATTACAAGTCTACACCTTAAGCTGCTATTTTTTATGCAGATCAGAAGCTCTTAGCAATTCCCCATCTCAGTATAAATAGAAATGTGAATAAGTCAATGAGACAGAAATTCTGCAGAGAGAATAAAAACGTCAGCAGAAATCTTGGAATAAACATGAAGGTGATTTTAATAGTCTAAACAGAGATGATACAGGGCTATAGGTTTATTGGTTAGATTCTCAAAGCTCAGAAAGGAAAAAATGCAACCAATAAAGTTACGAAACCAGAAATAAACAACCCAGATATAATATTTAGCTTAAATACATAGTTGTTTCCCATTCAACAGTGTGCTAACACAAAGTATTAAGCTTTAAGAATATAGACAATTGTTGTTTGATAATGCCTTTAACAATATTTTTCTTGGGGTATATGACCAAATTAGGGGGTATATGACCATATAAATACACTGATGCAGGCATTAGCCATAAAGTTTATCTACTTGACTAGCTTCATATACATTTTTAAAATATGGTATTTTAAGAGATGGATGAAGAGTGGATATTTGCACTTCATAATTACACCTGAGTATGCAATGTTAACAAAGCAATAAAACTAAACAAATATTGTGTGTTTTTTTCTTTCATTATTTGAGAAGTTGATATACACTTCTCATCCATACCCCAAATTTGATGCTCATATCTGCTACACTTACTGTATGGAAACCAATCTTGTCTAAAATTAATAAGACAAGTACTACAGTATCAAATGAACATTCAAGTCTAATTTGTGAAAGAAAGGAGTAGATTTAAAGAAACGGCTGCTTTCTGTGGAATATGATTGAAGAGAAATGTATTGGTCCTTCCCCAGCTGAAGTAAATACATAATATGATTCATGTCATTGAAACTAATCAGTTTGTAGACAGTTTAATGCAACATTAAATACAAATAGTAAATTGATGGCTGTGTAATCTTCTGCATTCTTCATTAGATGTATTCTCACTGTGTGTGGATAGATTAAATCATTTGGTTTTTGTGCTTTTGTCATACCAATTCATTCTGCCAGGCTTGCTGTCCCTCTGGGCTATTGTTAGGCTCTAGTCTAACAAAAAGAATTATGTCTTTCTGTGACATAAATGTTTCATAACTAATAAAATGCTGCTAGAGAAAGCTTGTCGTCCACTTCCAACTAAATAAACCCTTCCAGGTCCTTGTGCCTTTCAAGTTAAGATCATAACAACATATAGGTAAGGTAACCATATGGCTCTGTGTTCATCGGCACAGTTCAGGTTTTTCAACCCAATGCATTCTGGGAAACATTGTCCTACTTCTCATAAAGGAAAGAGATAAGTGAATGGTACCTGAAACAGGTACCTTGGGTTGTGATTTGAAAAGCCTGGACTGTCCCAAACTCTCCCAGTGAACATGGAGCTATATGGTCACCTTACATATAAGGATTTCAAGAAATCTAAAGAAGAACTGCACTGTTAATCCCTACATTATCAGATAAAACACATAGGAGAAATCCTAAACTCCATTTAAATAAATCTGAATTCTAACTGATCTAAGAGTGATTGGTGAGTCCATAAAAAAACACATGTAAAATATTAAAATATGCAGCAAATATATTTTATCTTCCAGATTGGTGTTAGAATGCACGTCGTCCACCATACAGCACTGTATATGAATTGTAGTGCCTCTATGAGAAAGATTCTGGAATACCGTATATTCACATTATAGTTTCCCAACTTTTGGTGGGCTTAACATACCTTTCTAAAGGGAATGTGAAGTAGAAAACCAGTACGAGTGGATGGCCTGACAAATCTAACATTAGGCTTTCGCACTTGTGCGCTGTTAGCGTCTATAGAAAATGTCTGCTATAAGAACATCAATGTATTATTTTCCAGTGGCATTTAAGATAAAAAAAATTATTAAATAGTAATAGTGTGGTATAAGAGTTTCCAGAGCAGGACAGTTAATTGAGCTTCCTGCCAGGGTCAACTATGTTGTCGCATTGCTGCTTTATTAGACATATACCTTGATAAACCACCAAAAATATGAAATAGCAGATCAGTTGATCTTAGACGATAAGATCTGATAAATCTGAGTGAATGTATTTGTAAAATTACGGTATTGCTTAATTGAAACTATACAATAAATAAATAAAACAACAACATTTATAATACAGTTATTATGATGGTTTACTTTTAAATACCGTGGGACAGAAAATGTTGAGAAATCAGACACCTTTGTCTGACATCGAGTGTCTTGCTCATATTCACAAGTTTAAAAGATCAAAAGAGTTGCAGGAAAATTGCTAATATCTCATTTATACATGCATTTAAATAGATAAACAGGAATACATTCTTTACACCAACTACGCATACTACTTTGAGGGTTATGTTCAATTCTGGTTTAAACCCATTGGTCCCGATATGTTTATCTACAATCAAAACACCGCAGGCATGCCATCCGCTGCTTCAAAGAAAGTATTTGCAAATTGGTTAAGAGAAGGACTTGCAGCAAAGTTGTCTCCAGCATTTGTGTGTTTTTTGAAGTAATAATCCCATTTATAAAAGGATCAAGTGCAACATGTGGTCAGTCAAACTGGATGTGTCACTAATATTGTAATAAATACTATTATTTTACATAGAATTTCAGTGACTCTTATAAGGAAAGTCTAATTAGAATTACAGACTTTTTTTTCAAGCTGTGCTCCACTTATTGGTGTACTGTTTCACTGAACACATCGTCAACAGGGACAGGAGTGAGCGGAGGAAAGGCATCATTTACTTATCGACTGTGCTGCAAAAAGAAATGTAATTACCATTGAAGTAATTCAAACGTTCATGCCATTTTGTACTGTAGCATGACTCATGGCAGTATGTTTTATAAATTCAGGTTGGGTTTGATGATCCAAGGTAATACCTTGAACAGTGTTGACATCTAGATACTATCATGGTTTCATGCATTTTGTAGAAATCTTTAGCAAACTTCAATACACAAAATAACCTTATATTATAAAAGTTTTTTTAATGTGGATATGGCAGATAACCAAGGACACAAAATGATGTGACAGTATGTAAAGACGTTTTTTAAGTACCACTCTAAAGTAGATTAGATATTTACATTACCTGCCTGACAAAAGGGAAACATTTTGAATTACTAACATTTGTAGGTCAGGTACAGATAGCTGGTGGAAAAATCAATCTCCAGCACCCAGCTGCCAAGACAAGTTAACCGATAGTCTTCAGGGGAAGATTTTTTTTTGCATATATCTGTATCGTGTGTTTAGGTGTCAGGTAACAGTCACATAAAGCAATATAAATGAGGAACAAAGAAAATCCAGATCAAATAGAGTTTTTTTTTAGAGAAAGAAGTCTGCTCTGCATCAGCAGCACACTGTTTGTAATACTAAGCCGTCTAATAAATAATGTTAAACAACTTTCTTATTAATTATAATTAGTTGCAATTATTACAACTAATTGCATTCTAAATACAGAAATGTATTTCAAAAGATCCTAGCAACTGCCAACTTTTGTTTTGCAATTAAACATGTTTTTACATTGTAAATATACAACCATGTGTGCAAGTACAGTGTTATTAGATTGTAGTTTGGGACACGTATAAATAACAAAATGTGTACTGCAGTTCACTTATAACAGCCAGGCAAATTCACATTTTGCATAAGATTTCTCCAAACTGTAGAGCCGACTGCAGACAGATAGTATCTTGACTTCAACACCATTCAGCTAACTTTCTTGAAGCAGCGCATCGTTTGAAGAAGTCAGTTTGCACAATGTCACTACAGTCAATAGATCAATTATGCATTTATTTTCATAGGCTAGAATTACAGAATGTAACATACATAGCAGGTTGCACACTATATATATATATATATATATATATATATATATATATATATATATATATATATATATACAAAACTCTAAGTACACAGGTTTCCACAACATATCCCCTTATTCAGCCGGGGAGGATTACTTTTTTGTCTTTAATATAATACTGGGGCTCTGTTTATGGGCTAATTTGGATTAAGAGCTAACCATACCACTATCAGAAAAAATGTCCAGTACTGAAACAAAACAATATCGGCGAAGCTATGGATAGGGTGACAGGGCCTGTGTTTGATAATTTCATGGTTTCTATATAATCAGATTTATTTATTTATTTTTTGCAATTAAATTTTCTAAAAAAAAAAAAAAAAAGCTACTAGCCTGTGCTATAATTAAACAGTACAGGACATTTCATATCTCTTTTTAATACAGCATATGTTAAAATGTCAATAACATAATAAAAAATAAAAAAAACATATGCTGTTGGCAACCTGTTTTAATTTTATTACAAAATAGGAGATGCATTAATCACACATCTTGTTTTGAGATATCTGTTGTCATGGAAACATACAGTATACAGCTTAATTGCATCTACATCTTGCCCTTGTGGACCTTCTTAGTTTTAAAGGGAAACAAAACATGAGGATTCAATGGGTTATTTCTTAAATCTCTTCAAGTATGTGAAAGTGTTTTCCATACACTGAAAAAATGAGCGTACGTGTGCAAGAGTGATTTGTATCTTGCTTACCGTTGACTAGGCACACAAAGAAACCTTTGGGATAATGTTTTAAAAAGGCCAAACCGGTCCTTGCTGCTCAAGTCAAGGGCTGATGCGTTGGTTAATTTGAAACCATTTTTCAACTTCTTTGAAACCTCAAGAAGCAGACCTTTTATATGCGCAATAACTACAAGAGGTGAGTGTGAGACGGGGAAGAGTAAGACATTGTAGATAGACAGCTGGAAACTCCTCATCCCGATTTGGTTTAATTTTGATAAGGAGTAATCATTTTCTCCTTGTATACAAAGATATGTACATGTGATCTGGTAGCTATTATATTATTCATTTTGTTTATTTTCTTACTATGTTTCCCATTAAGTGGCAGGGCTTGTAGGGTTTCTGCATTAATACTCCAAAATGGACACTAATCACTGCAACTACAAATGTTTATTAGTTCATCTGCCACTATAATATGACACCAACATGCCAGCCACTGGAGTGAAATTGACCAAAGCAGCTGCAACTACTAACTATAACATATCTGAAATATCTGCTTATCCCAAATTAAAGAGTACAAAACAAGGAAAGAACAAGTAAAAGGAGACCTGAGAATGCTGCTAAAAGGAGTACCTTGGAAATCCTTTAATTGGCATTCCTTTAATGATAACCTCTACCTTAATTGATTTGATCGATTGTTTCAGCATATGAAATATATCTGAAGTTGAAAGCTTGTAATATGGTGGTGTGATAGGGTAGCCGGCTGGTCAAGGCTGCCTATCAGCAGGAATTACAAAAGCTGAGTCAGGGGATTGCAGTTTCAACCACTTGCTAAGCACTTTTATTAACAGTTTAAAACAAAACAAAAGATTTAAACAAACCAACTGTCTAAAATAAACTAGCACCCAAGCAATCTTGGTGGCAACCAGAGAGCACAGGCTACTGATCTTAGCCCCTTTCCCTAAACTGACTAATTTGGAGCTGCCTCGTAGCTCTTCTTTATAGCATGTGGTCAGGTGTAACTGATCATCAATGAATCAACTAGCACCTGGCCACATTCCACACATTAAACTCATACTTTTTATTTTTATTTTTTTTTTAATACAAATCCACCCATTATTGAATCCGCCACTGCCCAGCAACAAATGGGTACTCAAATTACTACCAAGGTATATGAAAAAAGACAAATAGTCTTAAATAGATAGAAAGATAGATATATCAGTAATCTAATAGATTAACAGATAGAAAATTGATGGCTCGCTATGTAGGTAGAAAGTGATACATTATACTAAGTCTACAGCAGAAGATTAGAGGCAGGCTCCATATCCTAAAATTAATACTAAGTAAGAACATCATGTATGATTTTGCTTGGCACTCATAGATGCCAACAGCTGCCTAGATGTAACAAATTATTATGGCTCCTAGATCTTGTCACTGCAGTTTTCATTTGAGGTATGAACCCTCTGACAATGGAGAAACCAAGCATGTTGAAACTAATTGGACATTATTGTACAAGCGTGGGGAAAGTTTCCACGTGACAAGTTTCCATGGAAACATACATTCAAATCAGCATACACAGGTTCCTATATTTTTTCATATACTGTGAGTCATTCTATGGTATTAATAATGAGGGATGATGTACAGGGTGGGGTTTCCGCTGCTAAAACCTGACAATTTCCATTGTAAGCTATGAGGTCACTTAATTTTTTTTTTTTTTTATATATATATATATATATATATATATATATATATATATATATATAGTTTGAATTACTCTGCCTTTTTCACCCAAGCTTGACACTTCAATGGATTCCTGTAGACATCGCCCCCTGCTGTTGCTCTAAAAAACAATTGTGAGAAATATCTCCATGGCAACCAGGCTTTTCTGAGTTAATCAGTTTATATCTCTGCGAAAAGAAGAGATGCCACAGCCTTTGACCTGAGAGGTAAATGTACTGATGAGCACAAACACAGCCTATGACTTAAATGCAGCCAGGCTTCCATTCTGGCATAGCTTCTGGTGCTCAGAAATATTGACAAATACATTTCAGCTGGCTAACACAAATCCAATAATAACTGACCATCTGATTCATGCAGTATAGGCCTACTGTCCAACAAAATCTAGAAAGTCACCTGACATGAAGAATACACCAAAGCTTTCTGTGTGATGGGGCTTCTTCCTCCAAGCGTGTTGTTTCTAGTACAAATACAAGCTCTCTGCCTTCATCACATGCTGTTAATCAGTCGTAAAATCGCAAGCCAGCTCAGCAGATGATAACAGCCACAGCAGCTTCACCTATCCTGAACTAATTGCAGCGATTTCCACCACCACTATTTCAAAGACTGGAGGTTAAAACTTAGCATCACCAAGACAGTGAGCAGCATTTTCCACCTCGCCAATCGCCTTGCTAACATAACAATCAACGTCAAGTGCGAAATCAAAACTATTCCATTTGAGAAAAGCCTGAAATATCTTGGAGTTGTACTTGACCGCTCACTGACCTTCAAGCAACATCTCGAACAAACAGCAGCAAAAATCCAAGCAAGGAACAACCTCCTGCGAAGACTAGCTGGCACTAGCTGGGGTGCAAATTTCACCGTGTTATGCACCTCTGTGCTTTCTCTAGCCTTCTCAGTAGCTGAGTACTGCTCTCCTGCCTGGCACAACAGCAGCCACACGAAGAAGGTAGACACAGCCCTGAAAAACAGCATGCGCATTATCACCGGGTGCATTAGATCTACACCCATTGAACTGCTACCGATTCTCAGCGGCATCTCTCCACCAAATCTTCACAGAGAAGCAAGTTGCATCAACCTTGCATTGAAAGCCTCGGATGATTCCAACCACCTGCTGCACGATGCCATCTGCAACCGGAACACCACGATCCTCCGCCTAGAAAACCGGCACCCACCTTCTAACACAACGAGGTGCCTTATGAAAGAAGCAAACAATGACAATGGCACCAATTGGGCTAACAAAAAGTGGCAAGACGCGTGGAATGATAACGGTCTCTGAAACAGTTTATCGACATAGTATCTAACAAACCCACTGGAAATGACCTACCCAGACAAGCCTGGGTCAAGCTGAACTGACTAAGAACTGGACATGGCCGTTTCCGGGCCACCCTACACAAGTGGGGTCTCGCTAATGACCCAATTTGTGAATGTGGCGACGGCAAGGAGCAGACGGCCGACCACATTCTATACTCCTGCCCTTGCTTCAGGTGCCCCGGAACTTCACCGATTTGGATTATGCCAGCTGAGACTGGCTGAGGCACCTAACTGTGACAATATAACTATGTAACTTCTGCATGTTAAGCTCATACGAATATTATTAACAACTCAATGTAGCAGTTCTGTATTGGTGTTCCTTGTAGGTGGCTTTCGCTTTTGTTAAGGTAATAAAGTTTCAAAGATTTTATTTTGTGGTTTGTCTTCATTTGGAAGAAAGAGTTGCACATAAATATGTTTTGGGTGTTGATTGGGAGTGCACTTCAAAGAAATGGGAAAAAGAAAGTGACAATTTGGTCACAAAAAGAGGCTTATGGGGCTTCCAAGTGGTGCATCTGGTAAAGGCACTTGTAAAGTGGAGTGCATGATGTGACCTATAGCCTGGATGATGCCAGGAGGAGTCCAGGCTATTCTATTGCCGACTATAAACAGGAGCTCCCAGGGGGTGGTGAACAATTGCCCAAGCGGCGCCAGGGAGGTGGGGGGGTGGGGGGGACAACTTAGGTCGGCCAGTGTGTCCTCGGCTCACCCGCGACCCCTGTAGTCTGGCCGAGTACCTGCGGGCTGCATTGTCCTCCAACGCTGTAGCTCTGATGTGGCTGCACGGCGAGTCTGCTTCAGAGGACGGCATGTATTAGTCCTCGCCACTCACGAGTCAGCTTGGGGGTGGTGGCGGTGAGCTGAGCCTAAAAATAATTGGATATGCCAATTAAAATAAGAAAATAAGTTTTTTAATGTAGTAAAAGACAATTGTTTAATAAAGCAGTAGATTTTGTATTAAGTGAATATGTAGAATGCAATTTCTAATTAAAAAATATGTAGTTGATTCCATTAACCAATGACTTAGCAGCCTTCACTCTAAATAAGGTGACAGATTCAAGTATTTTGACATCACTAACTGTGTAGCACCATTGGCATTCAAATAAATCAATGTTTTTATTTTCAATTCTCCACTGTTGCTATCACCAACATAATTTCACAGAAGTTTTAAACCCACGAAGGACACCTTATTTGCATATGAATTTTAATGTGTTCAGGATATTGTGTTTAAAGGGGGTTTGCTGTACCATCTCAAAAAAAGTGTAATATGTTAAAGCATTTGAATAGAGATATCTATCTATCTATCTGTCTATCTTGTAACCCGGCCAGCACTGACGGTCATTCGTTGTCCCTTTAAATGTAGACCCAGGACCTTTGTTTCAAAGCACTTACATGCGATTTTAAATAAAAAAACACAAAATTAAAATAAAACAAAAACACCTAGCTCATTTTCCAAGCACTAACTCACACAAACAGGACCATAACTAATTACCTTGCAAGACAACTAAGCTGTTTACCTGTCCCACAAGCAGGGAGGAATTAAACCTCTTCCTGCTCACACATCCTCCCCCACATCTTTAAGACACCGGCCATCTCCCTCCACCTTTAAAAGACCACCCACCCCAAAGTCCTCTCTCTTATTTTCACCCTCTTCCACAGGCGGGCTTGAGGGTGGGTTGGTCCCTCCAGCACTTCCAGGGAGGGACCACGAACCGACGACCCCACTGGACAACTGAAGTCATGGCCAGAGAACAGGAGGATGCAGTAGCGGGCAGAGGTCTTCATCTGAGGACTGGCGAAGCAATGTCCAATCACTGAGGGGGAGCGAAGCAGCGAACAGGGGGAGCCCAAACGATGTCTGACAGTAGCCCAGAGCAGTCTGGTTGCTCAGGGAGGGCGGAGTAGGGAACCAGGGGCAGAGCTGTGGCCAATGGTGCAGACTCCTGGGCTCTAGGTCTAGGCAGACCAACAGGGTGTCCAGGAGCAAGGGGCAAGGGACCACCCGCAGTAGCGCTGGAATGTATTGCAGGGGTGGTGGTCGGGGCTATGGTGTCGGGTGGATCCTCAACTCCTCCCCCCTCAGTGTAACCACCGGTGATACCTCTCGCTCTGTCAGCTGTACCAGTCACTCCATCGGCTGTACCTCTTGCTCTGGTACAGGTGACACCAGGGCTTCTCCCAGCAGTGCTTCTCCCTCTAGAGCTGGAGACAATGGTACTTCTCCCTCTGGGGCTGCAGACAGCAATGCCTCGCTTGCCTGCTCGCACTTTTGGAGCAGCAGTTCCAACTCGGTTGGATCCGAATCTGGTAGCCCCCTCTTTTGCCTCCATCTCTTGTTCTGCTCCTTCTGAGCAGTGGTGTTCCTACTGATCTGCTCAACCAATGCTTTTAAATCTGTGTCCATTTGTGGGTCTTTAGGGACGCCTACACACGCTGCCACTATATGTAACCAAGCCAGAATGCACTGTCGTTCCTTGCCCCTTTAAAATGTAAACCCAGGACACAGGAACTTGGTTTCAAAGCGCTTGTGTGCTATTTTTAATAATCAAACACAAAATGAAAAAACACAAAACACCTAGCTCATTTTCCAAGCACTAACTCAACACACAAACAGGAACCTAACTATCTTGCAGGACAGCTAAACCGTTAAACAACCAAAACAAAACTACACAAATTGAAAAGGTTTTTACATGACCTTCCTTTTCTATGCTTGAGCACACCATTAAGTGGGCTGCTTTTCTTAAATCTCCTGCACCTGACTCTAATTTATAATGATAGCCAGGTGCAAGGGATAATTACTAATACAACAATTAAACAATTATGTAATTTTTTTTTTCCAGAAGGAAGGAATTAACCCTCTCCCTGCTCACAATATATTGCCAAACCGTGCATTGAATGTGCTTTGTAAAATTGTGGATTACAGAATGTATTGTACTATATATATGTATAGGCGATAGTATACTATTGTAACATGTTACTATATACATTGATAAATGTGTTATACCTGTAAGACAACAGCCAGTCAGGTGTAGCCCCATAAACAGCATATCACAGTACAGGTGATTTTTTATTGATGGAAGAGGGATGTTTATTTTTGACTCCATAACCCAGATCCATTGCAAATGCAGCTGTTGAATTGATTTATTTATATTCCAGTTAGGACTACTGATTATGAATAGCTTGGTAAAGTGTACGTTTGAAATTTACCTGTCAAGATTGGACAGAGTTACCAAATAAAAAAAACTTAACCCATAAAAATACCATAACTAAAATTCAGACGTCGCAAAACTGTACGTCACTTGTTGCTTGCTCAACAAAAATAGTGGTATTGGAAGGCGTTAGGACCCAGCGTAATTTTGTTTTGATCTCCGGCAGCGGCATACATCTCGGCATCTTGCACTGTGCCTCTCTGAAGTGTTACACAAGGAAGGAAGCATCATGCAGAGGAAACAGAGTGTGTGAGGTATGACTCTGATATAAATATATTAATAGTAACTAACAAAATGTTATTAGCAAGTGAGGGAATAAATTCCAGTCCATACTATAACCGAAATAGCTTATTTTCTGTCGCGCTGGTAGAAGTTATTTTGCATTTGTTTTCCCTAGGCTGTTCAAAATTCTTCAGCACAGCAACACGGTGAGAATGGGCTAGACAGACACCTGCAAGAACGATTTCTCAGCATCTGTTTTTGTTGTGTAAGTAAACGGCATGAAGGTTTTTTTTTTCATTATTTGATCATTTATTTAGTTGATATGGTTGTTTCCATTGCATGTTGTTTTTTTCTTTCTGTATGCTTGCATATAAGTACATTTGTAATGTGTGAGTCTCAATCCCAGCAGTGTGAGGTCTACTACACCAACTACCTGTTTCTGCACCGTTATTGCTCGTTCTATCAACATTTGAGAATATAATGAATATACAATGGCAAGACTTAATTTCATGTATAGTCGAGGAGTCAAACAAAGGGGTACCATATTTAAATAAATATATGTAGTATTTTGTATGGTTAAGTTTTCTTTGGCAATTATCGTGCATCCTAATGCATTACAAAATAAATAAATAAAAAGATTATATATCTGTTGGCTGGACTTGTAACGATAACATATTCAAACATCATTCATATTGCACACATTTAATTCTCGTTCGGTATTTATTGAGCAGTGAAAGGGTTGTATTGTACTATGCATCATCTCATAGACATGGAATCGAACTTTTTAACAATCAATAAGCATTCAGTCTTGTGTTTTTATTATTAATATTTATTTCCCCCCGGTGCAAAATAAAGTGTTGAATTGAATGTCATGTAAAAATGAACAGCTGTATTAAATTCTAAATTGGAATTTAGGAAAAAGGCAGCTGTTCAAGGCATTAGTTGTCCAACTTGATATGAATTGCTTGATATTGCTTGATATGAAAGATGTGTTAACATCCAGGGAAAAAAACAATTTAAGATGCTGTAGTGTGGTGTAGAAATATTAGTTCGTCACTTTTAGTTGTCAAGTGCTAATGTCGCATATTACATTGCAAATCGTGTGGTTAAATCTTATGCTAAAATTGGTTTTCTGTGAGTGAAGCAGCCAGTATGCTGAAAGTTTGCAATTAATGAAGGGCTTTGTGTGGATATATAATATAATTATTTTATAATTAATATGGTAATTTCTGACCATGGTTCAGCAGAATTGGTACAAAACTGTTTTTTTTTTTTTTTTTTAATTGATTTGTTTCCCACCCACTGCAGCGGGTTTAGTAATGAGTCATTCTTTGCATTGAACCTGGATCTATTCCTTTTTTTTTTTTTTTCAGGATATAGCTGAAGCTTCATATTAGGCTTTTTCTGCACGAAGCAGCATTTTTTGGAAATGCTGTCAATGCAATTTTATTTGTATTACTTTTTGTTTTAATCAATACTATTGTTTTCATATAATACACTTGCTCCGTATTGGTGGGAACTGGTGTGAGCTTTATTAACATGAACAAAGGGTGTGCGGGGGAGTAGTTGTATAGTATGAGTATATACTATACAACTGGGGTCAATTCTTTGAAGTTTGGTCCTTTTTTTTTTTTTATTATTCTTTTGCTAATACAGTAAAATATCTTGTACGCCTGGAAGTTTTATTTAATACTGCGATAGAAAAGACCTCTGCATTTCACTTGTCTCCTAAGCCTAGGACTGAATGCTGCTGGAGAAATACATAGAGCTATCAAAATGTTTCCAGTATATCATGCAGGGCCATAGCCAGCCATGAAATATGACCAAGGCACTTCGTCTATGCACTCAACAAGGGGTGAAATGGATTTTAGTTTGCGGCAAAGCAACGTGTAAGAGCCTAAATAAATAATTATTAGTATGATTTACTATGGTGTTATTGCCTAATATGTATTACCATTATTTTGTAAGTTTCCTACTGTACTATATAAAGACATATTATGGTAAACATACTACTACTGTCAGTATGTGCTTCCCTGTTTAAATATTTGTTCATCCTAGCCTTTTCCACATCTGCATCAGTTACCACCTTTCAAATAAATCTCAACTGTAATGATACTCTGTATTGCAGCTCCTGACAGTCATATCGAAAAAACTAAACAAAAAACGTTATCAATGTCACTTTTTGACTTGGAAAATCAGGGTAACACTCAGTGTTTTGTATTGAGTTGGTTGGTGCATTTCCAGTGGAACATTAACAAAAACATATATGTGTTCATATGTTGTGTCAGGTGCATCATTTTGTAATAGTTCCCAGTATTCATTATAAGCATAATTGCACCAGACTAATAGTTGGCAGTGTGAATGGACAATGTATTAACAATGCTAGGCAACTCCTGGTCTTGTCTGTAGGGTCATGGCGACACGCATTGTTCTCAATCATCTACATTATGTAGAACCATCTGGTTAATTGCTTAACACTCATTGTCGTGGGGGGATGGGGGAGATTGTCCTAAGATTCTGAAGACAAATGATAGAGAGGTCATTCCACACCAACTCAACCAGAAAAGGGGCGTTTTGTTGCCTGACCGTCTCAGATTTTGCTAGAAAATTTCACCTGGGGTTTTTGCAGGCCTGCTGAGTTCAGAAAGGCTAATGTTGTGTTTTTTTTTTTTTTTTTTTTTTTTTTTTTATTTCACCTTCGAGCTGTGACCTGGGAAAGGTCAACCTAACATGAAAAGGTGACCCTTTCCAGAAAAATCAGCCTGGGCTCAACTTAAACGCTACCATCATGTGTAGCACCTTGTTCGACTCGCAATGAATAGGGCTTTTGAGAGAAAAATACCAGGAGCACCTAACTCGCTTTTGTCAAGTTGCCAGACGAGGGGTAAGTGACGAGTTTTATTCGAACTTCAGCCCAACCCTTTACCCCGTAGGGGAAAGGGTCCTCAAATGTTAGCATTGCTCTAAGACCCTTGGGGACCACTCTTCCAAATTTTGTGAAACACTTTCAGTTTCAAGTCTCCCCCATTGGTCTTTAACCCCCTCTGAAATTAGATATTGATGAGATCTACAAGAATCAAGCAAAACATTTTGGTATCCGCTGATTTTTGAAGTTGCATTTGTCATGCATTCGAGCTTTGCTTATGGCCACTTTGAGGCTAAAGTACCACATAGTCCAAACCGAACTGGCGTTATTCTTCAAATTTGCATTGTCGGGGGTTAGATCTAGAGTAAAAAGTGACGGTGTGCTTCCAGTGGCCCGAAAACCCCCAGGTGAATTTTTCTATCAAGTCGGTTGGACAATGGCTCTGGTTGAGTTGGTATGGAATGACCCAGAGGCAAACACTTAGTTTCAAATTATAAATGCCATATCATAAATCAACCAATCACAGTGAAATATTTGCCAAACTTCTAGAGCACCCAGTGTACAGATGTCACCCCGTGTGTGTATAGAACACCACACCTAATTCCAGTGTTCAAAGAAAGTTATGTTTTACAAAAATAAAAATGTATTTTTTTAAAAGTTTTTCCTGAGTACAATATTAATTTGTGTTATTTATAATAAGTTTATACGTTGTGTGTAGGGTGTCTCTTCTTGCCAAACTGCACGAGATGACATCTCTTATACAATAAGAGACACCTTACACACGATGTGTTGATTATAGTAGCTTCCACTTGGATTCAACCTTTGTATTTCACCTGAAGGGCTTTTTGTGATCAGAACCAAATACTTACTGTTTTGTTTTACTGCTGGTATTTGTTGCATGGCAGCAGAACTAATCTTTCACAATCATTTATCGCATTCAGAGTTATATTTCTACATACACTTCTAATTCCTTTATTGTGCACCTAAATGTCATGAAACATTTTAAAGAACCCCAGCACTGCATTGTTAGAAGGAAAACCTTTATAATGCAGACCTGGAATATAGAACTGTAGTCTCGGCTCTCATTGTCCCCAGAAAGCCTTTTTACTGTCATACTTGTTATAAAGCCGAACACAAACATCCCAGTCCCTAATGGAGTTTCCTCCTTGTTTGCTTTCCTGTTTGGCAGCTACAGCTTCTTAGTTCAGACCCAGTACAGTGAGAAAGGCGCTGGCCAAAATGTTTCTTTTAATTTTCACCTTGGTTATTTGTACATAATTGGAAAGTTCTTCAGTTAGGTTTTTATTTTATTTTATAACAGTTATCACCCATCCCCAGCAAATTAGTGACATTATGATATTTCCTGCATATGTAAACTAGTTATAAACTTGATACATAGACTACTAATAGACTAATAGGGCACATGTTTCTAAAGAGTTTTTGGTTACCAGTAACAGTTGACAGTAACTTACAGGTGTTTTTTTTCTGTCTTAAGCTATTCCCAAGATTGATAGCAATATTCCCTGTTAAGATTTAGCTGAAGAATTAGGCTACACTTTAGATTTGTTGTCTAAATGACTGACAAACTGTCAATTTATTCCTTTTAAAATAAGGTGAAAAGAATGTCAAAACATGTTATGTTGTTATGTCTGTCATCAATCATGATATCTGTTAATTCCAGCACTTAATCTCTTTATAGAAAATACTCAATTTTAAAGTCTAAGGAATCCGACCCCGTCGTTATAAAACACTCAATAGTGGTTCATTTTGAAATGCTAAAATAAACAATTAACGACAAATGTTTTAACTTTTTAAAAATCAAATACATTAAGAAAGACTTTTAGACAAAACATTTGTCGTTGACTTTCTTTTAGCATTTCTAAAGATGTAACTTGCGTAATGTACAGCTGGTCCTCTATACTTTTGGTGCAGTCAGGAAAGTGTAAACTCGTGTTTTCTCTAGATTCCTCATTATTGCACCTTTGTTATCTTTGTTAATACTGGTGACCAAACTATAAAATAGACATTGTCATGTTATTTGTGTTAACTTTGAGAAGACAGTTTCTGTCTGTACAGGTGGCTGGCCTACATTTTGTTAACTTGCAGTAATAGATTGATCTGATCATAAAATATGTGCCTGCAGCAGACCAGTAGGCAGTTAGGAAATTGTTTGTTTTCATAAGGATCAAGAATGACGCCGACCAGAGCGTCCAATCCATCCATTCTCATTAGTTAGTCTTAACTGCAGTGAGACATTAGCTCTGGAGGAAACCCATGGAAAGCATCACACATTTGTGTAAATGTTATTAATTAAGGCTTGTTTGCCTGATCAGCCTGCTGTGACATGCATGCTAGTAAAAGGTCACTGAACCCCACCGGTTGCCAGAGCAGATCAGTGCAAAAATGATTTTTCACAGATCACCTGGCAGATGTACCTGGCATGGACCCTGCAACATGATCACATATTCGTTCATGTGCAGTATAATCCCCAGTGTATGTACAGTAATAAACTACAGTGCCTGCAACAAGTTCTTTTTAGAGACACCCAAGAATGACAGGGGTTTTAATGATAGGATGCTACCGGTAGAAGGATTGGTCTTGCTTGGAAATAGTATTTTTCAGGTCGAGAAGTTTGGTGTTTGTATCCTCCAACCATATTTTAAAGTGTTCGTTTTCCAAATATCTGCTTTAATAGCAAGGTTCTCTAACTGTTGTGTTTATTGGCCCCTTCAAGTGCTTCATTATTTTCTCCACCCTGATTAGTTCACCAAAGTCATGCATCACTGTTTTCTGTGCAGTCATGTAGAATTTACTCACCTTACATGCTATAGATCCAATGCTCAAACACAACATGCTGTACAGAGACAGAAACTTTATTGACAGTAAGAGGCAGGAGCTGCAATATTACAACAAAACAGAGACAGATACTTAACAGAGGACCTGTAGGATTTGCATTTGCATTTTAAAACAGTGCCTTTACGAAATATGTGCTAAGGCAACTGCCCTATCCTTTGTTTGGTTTTGTTTTGTTTCTCAAATAAAGAGTTCACAGAGATGTAAAATTGTGTTTTTTCATTCTTAAAACTTGTGTAAATGTTGCTAAAAATGGACATTGCAAGACAGAACCCAGGACAGTTTAGTGATATTTCATGGAGGGAAATAAGACTCCCAGTGCATAGCAGTTTTATCCATTCCTGCTTTTAGTATTAGCTTAATCGGACACACCTAAGCTTGTTACCTATACAGTGGGGCTATTCAAGCTCAAAGTAAAACCTGAAATGGGTGAAATTGCTATGCAATGGGAGTCTTATTTCTATCCCTGTTGTTTTCAGGTTTGGTGACCGGTGATTGGATAGCTATTTGCTTTTGGCTTTGACTTTACAGTCCCTTAACAGTATGATTAAGATACTATTCATGTTACCCTCAAGTAGCATAGTGTACCAAGAATGAAAAAAAAAATAATAATAATTTGGGCTGAGATCACTGTGAACTGTAGTGTGCCCCTATTGGGCACTTCCTAAAAGTTGTATTGGAGACACATGATTTATACTTAACCTTCAGTGATGCTGTGAAAAGCCAAAGGTTTGGATTAACAACCATTGGTACTATACCTGAACTATAAGCTTTTTCTCATGAAGTCCTGTGAGCAAATTCATCAATTGCTCTCAGTTAGACAAAGTTACGTATTCACTGCCACAATCTTTCTCAGGACTGGCATTTTAGACCTGGCAGGTTTGAGTGTTTTTTTTTTTTTTTTTTTTTTTTTAAAACAACAATATTCTTTTTTTTCATATTTCCCAGTAATGTATATTATAGCCACTGCCAATACTGTGAAATTTATAAGAGTAATAAAAGCAATAGATTGTTTGTTTATGCTGTTTTTTTTTTTTTTTTACTTTTTTGAAAATTTGTATTCCCCAGTAAATAAATTCTGTGGTACCTAAATGGTCCATCAACCATCGTCTGGCATTTAATTGACTTGGAGGATGGATGCATGCTGATAAACTAATGGCAGGTTTTAAATAATTGATGTTGCTGTAAAAATGCAGAAATGCCAAAAATTCTCTGGTTGTACTACTATCTGAATGCTCTTTCAAGAACCAGTTAATCTATGGTGCTAATTCAAACTAAGCAGCTTGTCTAGCTGTGGTTTTGTTGCCCCATTTGTGGCCAAGAAGTGCCACTGGGTAATGGGCTAAAAGCATAATATAATGATAATGATTGGAGCAGCTCTATTACAATGCTAGAAGAGGCAGAAGTATTGGATTATTCACTGGAACCTAAGCCAATCTATTCCGTATACCTGTCTTGATCCAAGAATCTTTCTGCAATACAGGGGTGTGAGTTTGACTTGCTGAGGGATGTAGTGATGAGAATGTATAAAGTTTCTGGGTTGTGCTAGTTTGGGGGTGGAGGTGGGAGTTGCAAAGGGGAGGTGTTTGTGACGACAGTGAGAACAGCTAACCCTCTATTGGGGATGTAGAGTAAACATACAGTACTTGGAGACATCACACACCAGTTCCCTTTCAATTCGAATGACAACCAGTACGGAATGGGGAACAGCCTCTCTGACTGTCAATCTCCCTCTCTGACCGTCAGTCGCTGAGCAAATATACAAAAACTGCCCTATCAGGCCCTGCTGTGAGGGGAGAAGGGGGGAATGGGGAATCGAGTCCTGCCCACCTCCTGTTGAAGAGGGACGTCCTCACAGTAGCACATCACCATTTTCTCTCTCATCTCTGAGACAGGTCGTACATTGCTTTTGCTTTTTGCATACCGAATTTCGCTAATTTGTTGGATTTACCCGCAAATTAAGGAATAATTCACAGTAAAATCGTGCTTCAAGTGTGTCTAAAAGAGTGCCCTTGATTTATCCTCGCGTCAGTTTTCTGACTAGAGCTGGTTTCGACCCCCTCTGAAGAGATTAGCGAGCGGCCATTGCTCTTCACTACACAAGGCCTCGTGTAGTTGATACACCGTGTGGAGAGATGTTGTGGTGCTGTAAGAAGACCCCTGTCACAGAGACCAAAAAACAGGTCGGGCCTAACGCCTTCTCAAGCCTCGGGCTTTACTAGCGCAGCTGCACTTGCCCTCTGCAACCACGCCGATTGAATCGGCACCAGTGTAAACAGTAGGCGCTGCCTACTGCTCGGCCCCGACAGTGCCTACCATCGGCACCCACCTTGGAACAGGTCCACTCGGCACCGACTGTCTCAGCATCGACAGCGCTTTTCTCAGTGCCGTTTCCAGCACTGATTTATTCGGCAGCAGGGAATAGCTTCGAGGCCATCTACAGCCTGACTATGCTACACGTCGGCATCGACCTCAGCGATGATTGACTTGGCACCGACTGCACGCATCTCGACACAGACCTCGGCACCAGTGAATCATTTTAAAAACACGTCTGCAGGCTGCTCATTGAGCACAGCAGTTAAAAAAATTAATAAATAAAAAAATAACCAATAATTGCAAACATGTTAGTGCAGTCAACTGGGTCTTCAGCTGGCTTCCACCAGTGTGACCGGTGCTCAGCTAAGTTGCCCAGGTAGGACAAACATTAATCCTGCGCCAGTCTCTCTCCTCCAACCAGGGGAGAATGAGATCAGTGGTGCAAGAGCCTCCGCAGAGGTCATCCAGGACCCCCCCCCTGCTACAGTGACCAGGGAGCTCTCGCGCTCATCTGGGTCACCTTCCCCTACCCCACCACCGGTATAGAGGCGCAGACACCTCTCAAGGGAGGTGAGATGGTCACCGCCGAGGTGGTACAACTCGAGGGGACGCTCGCCAGGGGACAGACGGTCACCACGCAGGCACCGCTCCCCTTCCCCAAGGGACAGGTGGTCGCCGCTCAGGCACAGCTCCCCTTCTCCACACAGGCGCAGACGTTCACCATCACAGTCGCCTATTAAGCGCCCAAGCTTGGCCGAGTGGTGCTTCATGGAGCTGGCAGAGACTGTAAGGGCTCAGCAGACCATGCTGGAGACCCTATTGAAATCTCAAGGCAGGCTGCCCCCTACCACCGGGCAGCCCAAGTCCCCACAGTCTCTTACCCCATCCCCTCTGCCTAGACCCCCTAGCCCAGGCGAGCTGTCCTTGTCCGCGTCCAGATCGGACGTCTCTGACCCAGCCACCTCCATCGGGCAGGCAACGGAGGATGCTCTTTAACGCCCTTGCCACACGTGTCACAGAGGGAAGAGTTTCGGGCCCTAATGTAGCATGCAGTTGCAGCCGCAGACGTTCCCTGGCCGGCAGAACAAGAGGGAAAGGGGAACCTCTTGCAACAACAGAAAGGGCACCCACAGCATGCCCTCCCCCTATGCCAGGATTTCCTGGAACTGGTGCGCTCCTCCTGGAGCAACCCAGCGTCTGCACCCTCAGCCTTCAGAACAGCAGAATCTCTGCTTCTTACTGCAGGAGCCCAAGAAGTGGGCCTATGCGTATTCCCCACTATCGGGGACAAGGTCATGGTTTTGGTGCAAGGTTCAACCTTCACCAAGCGGGATAAGGACCCAACCTGTCCACCAAAGCCTTGAAGAACGACAGATGTGATGCTCAAAAAAGCTTATGCATTGGCAGCGCTGTCGGCCCAAGCAGCAAATGCCATGGCCATACTGGTGCTCTACCAGAATCAGTTGGCAGAGATGCTGCGGGAGAGAGCTACACAAGCAGACACGGGGGAGCTCCAGGTGGTGGCTAAGGCGATGACCGACCTAATAGGGGAGTTAGGTCAGGCATCAGGGAGGGCGCTGAGGGAGGGCAAGGCCATTGACAATGAAACACTGATACACTTTACAATTCCGCATAGGTCCGCCACCCGTCAAGGGTGTGCGTTTCCCCACCACCGTCGATCCAGCGAGGGCGATATTCCTTCAATAGGAGATCGCCAGTCTTCAAAGGAAGAACGCTTGGTAAGCCCAAGCGATGCCCTCAACGGCTTTTACTCCAGGTACTTCCTGGTGCCCAAAAGGGACGGCGGTTTCAGCCAATTATGGACCTCAGGGCCCTCAACTTGTTCCTCAGAGGAAGTTCAACATGTTGACAGCACAGCGTATCATCCAGTCTGTTCAACCTGGTGACTGGTTCACATCGATCGACCTGCAAGACGCCTACTTTCACGTCCCGATCCTTCCCGCGCACTGAAAATATCTGCGCTTCGCCTTTCAAGGCAACGCATACGAATTCTGCATGCTGCCTTTTGACCTCTCTTTTCAAAGTGCAGCACTGGATCAACTCAGGCTGTGGGGTATTCGGATCGTGAACTATCTGGACGATTGGCTAGTTTGTGCACATTCAAAAGCACGCGCAGAGGCACACACAAAACAGGTCATAGATCATGTGACAAAGTTAAGGCTCTCAATACATCAACAGAAGAGCAACTTCATACCGTCTTAGTCCACAGTGTTCCTGGGGATCAAACTGAACTCTGAGCATGCTTGCCTCACTGTCGGAAGACAGGATTCGGTCGTTGGAGGCCACACTCCCTATTCAGAGATAACGCTCTCCTACAGGTCAGAATATATCAAAGGTTGTTGGCTGATCGCAGCCACCTCGAGATTGGTACCGGCTGGTGCGAGTGTCCAGACAATGCCGGAAGACACTAGAGTGGTGGCTCGGTTGTGGCAATCTCCGCTTCAGGTCTCCCCTCGGATCCCCTCACAGAAGGAAAGTGATCACTACAGATGCCTCCAGCCTGGGCTGAGGAGCGGTCTGGAACGGGAGAGGAATAAGAGGTCAATGGAAGGGACATTGGCAGCAAGCGCACATAAATGTGCAAGAGCTGCAAGCAGTGAACCTGGCGTTCTCATTTTCATCAGCAGTGCACAAACATGTGCTGGTCCGGACGGACAATACCACAGTGGTAGCCTACATAAACCACCAAGGCAGCCTGCACTCGCCAGGCCTTCACCACGCAGCGTGTGACGCACAGAAACTTGCGTTCCATCAGGGCAGTTCACCTCCCTGGTGTCGACTACAAGGCAGTAGACCTCCGACATGCTGCGCAAGGACCTCCTGAGCCAAGTGGGCCCCGCTTTAGAGGTCAGGCCCTATTGAAGCAACGTCTAGCGCACTGGGTGACAGATGTGATACGACTGGCGTATGAACAGACGAACTCCCCGTTACCGGGGGACATTACTGCCCATTCTACCAGGGGTCAGGCAAGTTCGTGGGCTTTCCTTCATGGCTCCTCCTTAGATGAGTTATGCAATGCTACTACATGGACAGGTAGTCAGACATTTGTGCGTTTTTTTTCCCCCTTCACCTCACAGCAGTGCCCTGATAGGGCAGCTTTTGGATATTCGCTCAGATTGACGGTCAGAGGGGATCTTCCCATTCGGTAATGGTTGTCATTCTTTTTTTAGGGAACAGGTTATTACCATAACCCTGAACATTATGTACCATGCTGGTCCAGGATCAAATGCTGGATTCCAGAAACACCCCTAAGGGACACAAAATCTGTTCCAGCATTGTTATAGGAAATATATTAAGTAAAATATGCGTTCGTATCCTACAACAGTATATGGTACAGTATATGCTTGCCAGTGCTTTACCAAGCTTTCACTGTTCTTGATTACAATTTGCTTTGCGTTTAATCTGGTTAACTATTATAAGGGATGGTCAAACGGTGCACTTTTTTGTTTTAACTGGTTCCTAAAAAAGGATTTAAAATGTGTAGTTTGGTTTCGAGTCCATGGAATTAATTCCACAGTGTGCCTGAAACCCGAAACCCAGCCGAAATCCCCTTAATTCAGTAATTTAGCGTAAGGAGTCTTTTCAAGACAGGATATTAAACATGATGGAAATAAAATAAAATGTGTCCTAGATAGTATAAAGTACGCTGTGAATGTGTCGAGTGGTTATTGTATCAGGGAGGATGCTGGACCTCAGACGTATAGTGAAACTGTGGTTAACTTTTATTTTCTCTAAACAACAAAGCCAAAAACAGGGCTTTTAAATGAACTTTTTACCAATATAAGTAATGGTAGATAAAACACAAGGCTAACCCTGAGGAGCTGTTTGCTGCCCTCCAGCCTCTCTTATTACTACCTCGCCTGAGCTTTTCTACATTCACATGGGTAGCTCTTCCCCTCGACTCAATCATTACCATAAGTACTGCAAGCATAATAACAACAGTCCTGATCCTTTACCTAGATCCTTTACTCCTATCGACTCGGAATCAAGTTGCAATTTTCTGTGACTCGGCTCATTGTTATCAAATGACTCGACTTGATTCGAGTCCCTGCTCAAAAGACATGACTCAACTCATCGCTCAAAGTCGCCACCTGACTTGAGTCATTATCTTTATGATAAAATCAATAACAAACTTATTTCATTTTCAATACATGAAGCACCTCTCCAACACACAGACATCTTGTCATTTTGCACATAAACAGGTTCCTGCCACGGTTGTTAAGACCATTGCTAAGGAAGTAGAAAACACTAAAAGTACTTGCGGTGGTGGAGTTCGCTTTTAATAATTATACCGTCGACTGGGAGAGAAGCAAGCAGGCTGCAGCACTGTAAAGCGACGATATGAATTAACTGCATTCAAAACAGCACCGGTAACTGCCACTAATTTTATACTGGTCGGGTTTTATTTATTTAAAAAAAAAAAAAAAAAAGAGAATCTGAATTAAATTCAGGCACAATGCAACAGCGGTATTTTTTCAAAATGAGTATGTATTCAATTTAATAATATTAATGTCAGGGTGAATTAAAAAACATGGCAGAAAAAGCACTGATTAGGAGTTATTTTTCCGGTTTTGTTAGCACACAAAGGTAATGAATGTAAAAAATGTTTCTAATAAATAAAATGTTGCCTAGTGAAAGCCTGAAAAGTAAATAATTTGGGAAGTATTTGGTGAGCACTATTCTCTTTTTATTTCATGTATGGTTGTAAGTATTTGATCTATTTATTTATGGACACCATATCGCTTAAGGGAGTTGGTGTTTGTAGCTATTTTTTAATTTTCCTTTAAATCCAATTCTGAATAAAACATTGTTTGCAGTACACATTTGTTAAGCTAATGCAAACTAATAAAAATTGCAAACATTTGGAAGTTTGCCTAAACTAATATTAGGTTTATGTTTTAAAGTCTTAGTTAAAGGCTTAATGTTTTTTTTTTGTTTTTGTTTCTTTCCAGTCACATCTTTAAATATATACATAAAACTTTAACTTAGTTATATGTATATTAAAGTATAAGACGTGACCGGAGAGAAAGTTTAAGAGAAATTTTTTTTGTACTTTTTTCAGTACAGTATTATGTTTTGTTATGCCATTAGGACTCCAACAGACACCTTTTTTATGTTTTGTGCTTTTGTGAAACAGTATCTGTTACTTAAATATCCAGTTGACATTTAATGGGGGGGGGGGGGGGGGGGGGGGGGATATGTAGTACAGATTCTATGTTACCTGTGAATTATATAAAACTGAATAATATAACATTTTGCTTCAGTTTATTTTTCTGTTTGTCTCCTATGTTAAAAACCTTTTAGTAATCTCATGTGCCACCAAATTTTATTTCATTTGGTTAATGTATCTGAAACTAAACAATAAAGGAGTGTCAGTTTTAAAGTGAGAAAATATTTAAATATGTTCTTTGTTTTGTGGTGTCATTGTAGTTTTACTAAACACCCAACCGAAGTGAGCACAGAGAAAGGGGTCTTTATACAGTGGCAAAATGTGCTTCTAAATAAATCGAGGAATCGAATTCACTAAAATGGAAAGATGAAAGCAAAGCAGAAACTGTGGGCTTTTTTTTTAATGGGGAATAAATGTGGGGCAAGTATGACCACATTATTGTCCATTCTAATTTTTGGTATTTCTAACAATTTATTTTTTAAAATTATTTATTTTTTATGTATATATTGCTAATCTCCTGCAAAATTAATCTGATTTAAATCAAGATATCTTGAACTGTCAGAACTAATGACTTGAAGTGACTGGAGTCAGATTGAAGACTCGAGCTTGGCATGTCAAAGACTTGACTCGAGTCCCAGTTTTGGTGTCTTGTTACAATTCTGCCTTTACCATGCTAATGTTACTTTTTCATTAGCAATTCAAAATTCATAAAATAACCATTTCCCTTCATGCATTCTTTAAACTTCACAAACAGTAATTATACATAAAACGAATCCCTCCCACACAATGAGAGTGCTCCCACACCCTTAATCAGGACCAGTCTTAACACGCACACCCCTTTCTCATTGAGGACACCACCGCAAGACCAGCTTTTGGGTCTGCAGTGTAAACTTACTCCTGAAACAAATGGTAAGTGCCATTTTTATTACTTTTATTACTGTGCACCCATCCTCTAAAATAACAAATCGCTCCCACCATACACATACAATCAATTTAAACCAGCAGTAAGTTAAATATATAGTTTTATTTGTGCGCCGGTCCTCTCTGAGATTACACCCCCGGATTTACCCAGCTCCCGTTACAATAAAACATTTTACACACTTTTTAATCATTTGTTGCCGTTTTTATAAATACAGCACCGTCTTAACTATACATAGATGACCGCTGATTATAGTAGTGATGAAATATGTTTCGCCATCACATCTGCTTTTAATAATCTGTCTATTTTATATAGCACCTTTCATAGTGGACCACCATCACAAAGCGCTGTACATGATGCAGTAACAAGAAAATCCATAATACCTTAAATAGATACATTCATAATACATGATATACACTAAAAAACAATGCATAATACATTAAATACAGTGAAAAATGTATAATATGTGATATAGTAGCACAGTACATAAAGTAGTAGCAACAACACAGCAGCTAATAGCAGATATCGGGCTTAAAAAGCATGGAAAGTGGGTCTTGAGAGTTGATTTAAAGCCAACGACGGTGGGAGCATCACACACCAAAGCAGGGAGAAAGTTCCAAAGAGTCAGAGCCATGAAGCTAAACGAGAGTTCTCCAAGTGTGGTGCACTTTTGCTTGGGGATAACAAGCAGGCCAGAGTCGGGCAGGGACATAGCGGAATAAAAAAGTGATTTGGGAAAGACAAGAAAATAAAACTGAATGGCCAGAAGTGGTGGTGCAGAGACAAACTGAAGTCCAGTACGGTATTTTGAAACAGAAAGGTTGTGATTCTATTCTATTTTACAATTTTTTACAAGACTGCAAACATGAGGGCGGGTGGTGGCGCGTTAATCCAAATAATAACCAGTTGTGTCCCGAAACAATCCCGTGATGTGTGAATGATCCCAGACCCCTATGCTTCCCTGCATTTCATCTGTCTCCCTCAGTTGTATTCTTTTTCTGTTCCGCATCTCGCTATACCAGTTCTCTCACCGGTTTCTCTCCCAAAAACTGAGAGTGATGAGACAGCATGCACCCTTTTGAAAGAAGAACTCGCCCCTGCATGCCTCCGAACATCAACTGACCTAGCTGTCCAGTGGAGTAATGGAAACTTTCCCTCACCAAGATGGAGACCGCCATCCAGTTCATCCTGGCAAGAGAAATGCTCAGTTGGCTCAGCGCCCCATGCTGTCGGAAGGCCGAATTCAGTCTAGAGCCTTGCTACCCAAGCCGAGCCCAACGGGACCCGACAGTAAATGTCGGGTTCGGGTCGGGTATAGTTTGTATATTCTGGTTCAGGCTCGGGTAGGTTCTTTGAAAAATAATAATAATAATAATCTATATAGCGCCTTTCATAAATAAATATCGCAAAGTGCTTAGCAAAAGTGAAAACAAAAAATATATAAATAAATAACATATAAAATATATTAAAACAGTTGGAATTTAAAAAGCAATGACAGTAAGTCATAAGAATGGCAATTTAAACAAATTAGTTTTGAGGCGGGATTTAAAAAGAGACTCAGAATCGCGGATCTTGGAAGGGAGTGTGTTCCACAGTTTAGAAGCATAGGAGGAAAAAGCCATGTCACCCACTGTACACAGTTTAGTCAGGGGAACAGCCATAAGGCTGGCATCGGAGGACCACAAAGCATGACTAGGAGTGTAGGTGGTAACTAACTCAGAAATGTAAGAGGAAGAGGTACCTCTACTGGCTTTAAGTCAGCAGCAGTACTTTGTAGTCAATGCGGTATTTGACTGGTAAACAGTGTAATGATTTCAGTATGGGGGTTATGTGACCACCAGAGCGAGATCTCGTCAGCACCCTAACAGCAGAATTCTGAACATACCGGAGCTTTTGAAGGGTATTCTTTGACGGCCCAATAAGTAAGGCATTACAATAGTCAAGCCTGGAGGATACAAACGCATGAACAAGCTTTTCTGCAGCAGACAGCGACAAGACAGGGTGCAGCCAAGCAATGTTTTTTAGATGGAAAAAGGACAACTTGGTAATATTCCTAACATGCAGCTCAAAGGTTAAGCTAGGGTCAAAAATGACCCCCAAGTTTCACATTTTAGAACAAAACTCCGTTAGCACCCCGTCAATTTCCGCAGTTGATGCGGGGTTCCTAATAGCATCTCTTCAGTCCTGTTGCTGTTGAGCTGCATAAAATTCTTTTTCATCCAGAGTTTAATGTCAGCAAAACAGTTGGTGAGCACAGAAACAGCCAAGTCAAATTACCTCTCTAATAGTGTCTCAAACAAACCCGCTTATTCGTTTTGTGCAGCCTGTCAAATGCTGCGTCGCCGGCCTTTACTAAATAATCACTGGATATAATTAATTTCCACCATAACTAACAACCAATAATCATCAGCTGTTAAACTGATCATTTGTGCAGCCTGTCAGCAAATGCTGCATGGTTTACAGTTCAGTTAGAAAACACCGTCACCATTTAACAGTCAGTTTTACACAAATGCACACACAACTGCGCCCCCCCCCCCCCCCCCCAAAAAAAAAAAATGTGCAACGCCTAACTGATAGCTCTCATCGGTTGACAGTTCATGCCTTTTTTTTAGATAATCACACAAACTGTTTCATTCCAGTTAATGATACAAACGTATTTGTCCTGTAGTAAAGTATATGCATTTGTTTAAATGTGAAGATGTACAGTATCAAAACCCTGCTCTTTTAATTCACTGTTAGCTTTCTTAGTTTCTTGCGCTCAATGTGCTGTCACAGGCAAGTGTGAAACCTGGTTTATATCATGACCCACTTTATATCACAAATTATGCCTACATGGTAATCGTGATGCGGGTTCATCTGTGTATAAGAACATAAGAAAGTTTACAAACGAGAGGATAGTTTCAAATAGTGCCTCCTATTTTCTGTTCTGAATGTCCCTTTATCTAATCTCCACTTGTGACCCCTGGACCTTTTTTCTTTTTTCAGGTTGAAAAAGTCCCTTGGGTTGAAATTGTCAATACCAGGCTAATATAGGCTGATGGAGTAAAAAAAAAAAACAACAAAAAAAAAAACCTAGCAACAGGATAATGTTGTAGCAGTGGAACATTCACTTGCTGGAAATAGTGTCTAAATTCACTGTGGAAAAATTTATTAAAATAATACTCCATGTGGTTTTGCAAGATATTACTGAAATGTGACAGCAAAAAGACTGCAGCGACACACTGAAAAGTGATTTATTCGTCCCGTAGCTGATTTTTCATTGTTTTATTTAGTAGTCGTCAGCTGTTTTTCTAGGTTTTTTTTTTTTTTTCTCCCAATTTGGAATAGCCAGTCATTTTTAGGCTCAGCTCACCGCTACCACCCTCTGCGCTGAATCGGGAGCGGCGAAGACGAACACACGATGTCCTCTGAAGCCTGTGCCATCAGCTGACTGTTTCTTTTCACACCGCAGACCCACCACGCAGCCACCTCAGAGCTACAATGTCAGAGGACAACGTAGCTCTGGGCAGCTTACAGGCAAGCCCGCAGGCGTCCAGCCAGACCATGTGGTTCGCAGGCGCGCGGTGAGCCGGGGACACCCTTGTGCTCGGCCAATTGTGCGCTGCTCCCTGGGAACCCCCGTCCATGGTCGGCAGTGGAATAGCCTGGACTCAAAGTCCTGTAGCTGTTTTAAAAGCCATGGTTGTTGTGTAATATTTGTTGTTTAACGTTAATTTAGCGGTTTGATATTATATAGGCATGTCCAAAATCAGTATGTGAATTTGCAAGAGCATCTTCTGTGTATCTATTTATGGTAACCATATTTTGAAGAAGCCTGTTGTCTCTTAAATCATGCAGTGTTGGATTGTTAGGAAAGGAAGTAAATGAGATGATTAATTGAGTTTTTTTTTTTTTTTTTTTAATTTACGTTTTAACTGGAAACCAGGAATATTCTACACGGAAGGTACTTCATTGCATTAGCTTATGTCAGGAATATGTTTGTGGAGAGGGTCGAGTGTGTAAATATTTCAAAGGTTGGGTTTGGATTTTGTTTGGTCGGTTTTGGATCGGGTTTTAAATTTAGGCCCGAGCAGACCTCCTAATTCAGACCCCCTTCAGCCCATCACAAAAACATTTAAAGACTAGGTACAAATATTCTAGTCACCCCCCCCCCCCCATGTAATGCCTTCACAAGATCAGATCACACAGGCACACGCTGATGAAAAAATGTTTACTGTATATGTTTGGTAAATGTAAATTTAGTCTCCATGGAAATCTTTGTTTCTAATTCTCAGTCTTTCTATATAAAGTGTGCAGGATAAGCTTCACAGGTATGGACAAGCTCTAAATTGCTTCCCTGCTGCTGCACTTCCATATGCTGCTAGATTACACTATAGGTTATGTTCCTGTTGTGTGAATATATGCAGCATAGATTAGTTCAGCAGTCAGGAACCCAATTATAGCTGTTGTGTGCCTGAGAGCTTCTTGGCAGGCTTTCAAGAGAAAGTATGAATTATAAACACAGCCATACCACAAAGATGGTCTAAAATTAGTGATATAAAAAATGTAATGCAACAGACTGCAAATAAAAAGCACTATATACAGCAGGCAGCATGCTCGCTTCTGGGACTGAAGGCCCTGTGTTCAGATCCTGCGAGGGAAAGCCTGCAGTACATCGTAATACACGATGGTGGTTGGGGCGCTGTATTGTTAGAGGTGGGGGTTGTGATATATGAACCAAAGCTCTACCTACTACTGCATGTTTTATCTACCATAAATTATCTATTGGAAGATATTGGATATTAGTTTATATCAAAGCCAGCAAATCCAGTCCTCAGCAACCTGCATTGAATGCTTGCATTTTCATTTGTATATCTTCTTGTTGACTAATCATTTGCAAAAATGGCCTGAATTATAAGCCGCCTATTAAAAGCTTTATCATGTTGTCTGGCATTGACTAACCACATGATGCGATGGGGAGAGATCTGCAAGCTGAGGCTGACAATGGTGGATAATTGTGTAGAATAATTCTTTGGATGCCTGGAGGAGTCCAAGCTGCATGCTGAGCTCAATTATCTTGTGATAGGATGGCCAGTAAATTAAGCTGCCTTCATTGGAACATGAAATGTGGAATACAGCTTAAATAAATCTGGGGTTGAATTTACAAGGACTTTTTTAATAAAGAGATCCTTTTAAAAGTGATGTTTTGATTGTATAAGTAATCCTCAGGGCTGGAGGCTTCAGTCAGCTTGTTGCAAAGTGGTTAACAGTGTGCAGGAGATCAATAATTGGACAAACAACGATAATCCAGGTGCAGTGGTGTTTAACTATTTGTAATCCAATTGCCTGATGGCGTAACTGCAGTAAATAGTAAATAATGTTAACAGGCAATACAGCGCCGTGTATTGCTCTGTATAAATCCACGGTTGGTTCCCGAGTAATAAACAGTCCTGCTCTTATTCACCCGCATGTAACACAGACACAAACACAAAGTCCACAGTACGTGTTCTAGTGTTCGTTGTGAATATACAGTCCTTGGTGAAACAAAGTGCAGTGATGTTGATCCTGGTTTAGTGCTGGTCTTTGGCAACAGCTCTGGATCACGTTAGCCATCTAAATAACAACAAACAGTATTTAATAACGACAAAACAAATGCTCACGATTATCACAGCACAGTTCTTTTAGTTGCCAGTTTTCAACCATTTACAAAGGAACAGATCACATCACTACGTCCCCTTAAATACCTTCACCGATGACCCCTTGGTTAACTAGTTCACCCACTCCTCCAATCCGCGGATGCCACATTGCTTCCCGTCTGGATCAATAACCTTGTCCCCTTTCTAGATGGCCGACTTACACCTAACCCTGGGAATGAACTGTTGGGCGGGGTACTCTGTTCCCGTTAAACATTTACTTTGCTGGTCGGGAGAGCTAAAGAATTATTCGATTTCTGTCACACAGCTGAAAAGATGATGGGCTTCAAAAAAGATTGGAGCAATGACCTGGTGTAACCCACATGATGTGTATCTGTATTTTATTAAAGCTTTTAAGAAACCAAATAACTAAATAACTAATGTGACAGGGAACTCCCTGTCTATGTGAACACGTTTGGAACGGGCAGGGAGGGGGTTAAATTTCTCCCTGCCAGGAAAACATGTGAGAATGTGGCTGGAGCCCCTAATTGAATAATTATTGATTAATTGGGCTCCAGCCACAGTGGATAAAAGCCAGGGGAGAGGCCCTTGGCTGGCAGTGTGTAGATAGTAGAGTAGCAGTAGTAGTAAGTATAGTTTGTTTTTTTTTGTTTGGAGTGTGTTCCTTTGTTTTGGGGAGTTTGCTTTTATGTTAGAGAGTTTTGTGCTTAAATTAAAGGAAGACCCAGAACCTGACTGTTTATTTTGAGTTCATTTTGATTATTTCTCTTAGAACCTCTTTTTGTTGGCCCTTGTGCCTGTTTGTTTGAATATTTTTGTTTAATAAAATAACTTTATTTTGACTTTAATCTGTCTCTGAGCCTCAACACTCTGCCATTCTGCCACACTAAGAATTCCATAGAAAAGAACCAGATTCTTTTCTATTGAATTCTGAAAACTGTTGTGAAATGCAGAACACATTATTAAAGTGAAACTTGTTTATGTTGTAGGGGCTATTCAGAAGTCTTTTTAAACTGCATTATATATATATTTTTTTTTTTTATCTTCGGTCACCTTACACCTACAGTGTCTATTCAAAAGGCATGCACTACTTTTGATACATGCATTACAGGTTAACTTGCTGTTAAGGGCTTTTCATAAAAAGAAAAAAATGGCATACAAGTAGGCAGTAAGTTTCTGTTGTAGTTGTAAAACTGTTTATTTGTTATGATGAGAATGCAATTTTGCATTATTAAAGATTTGCATCTATTGATACAGTATATATTTTTTTCATTGTCATACTTGCTTTCCTTTTAGCAGCCAAAAATATGAGCTTCATAATATTGCTAAAGTATAAGATCTAAAAGCCCCCCCTCCCCCTGCTCTGGGCCCTTGGTGACATTGAAGACTTGTACAGCAGAAACTAGGTGTGACAGGAGGCCAGGCTAACACTCGGAACCATTGGCAGACCCTCTTGACAACCATGTTTGGTTACATTCCCCAAATGCAGTGTTTGCTGTCCCTTGAAACCTGCTTGCCATTATGTCACTCTTCAAGACAATAATTTACAAGTCTACTGGGACAGCACACTAAGAGGATATTTTGTAAATGGGGTTAAATTATACTTCACTAATGCTATTTTAGTCCACAGGACTGCTCCATATAGTCCATATTCATACTTATTTCCCCTCCTGAAAGTAAGATTTTGAACACATCAAGCTTTGTATTTAAAAAGCAATGGGTCTTGTTTACAAAAGGGCACTAAGCATTATGGTGCACCATAATTGCTGTTAATGTGCACGTTCATGATTTCTGTATTTACTGTTGCAATTTTATTAATTATCCTGCAAAATAGTGGGCATTATGGCACACACTGATTTTATTGTGCCATACTATGGTAATCAGAATGAAAATGTGATTTGTATGGTAATGCATGATAATGTATTTAAGCACTTACTAAAGGAGATATCGTAGTGTGCACCTTAAAGCGAGCGATAATTAGTTTATTTGGAAACCAGGCTTTAACCTCTGATAGGCACACTATTTAAACCTATTTTTCTAAGTCTCTGACATTCTCATGCACATTAAATTCTCACTCACAATACATGTAGTATGCATGCTATGGTATGTAAATTAGCCAAATATGGTGCACATAAATGGGTCATTAAATTTTGATTTGTGGTACACGTTGGTCTCACTACTTAATGTGCACGTTACAGCTACATTTAGTGACCTTTGACTATAACAAACTTGGCCCATGGACCCCAAATAAAAAAAAAAAAATAAATAAATAAAAAAAGTCATATAAACAGGCTGTCAGCATCGCAGTTTGTATGCACATGATGGTACAGTGTAGGCGGCTTTTTTTTGGTCTCAATAAAAAGCGAGCGCTGTGTAATGCCTCCCAAACGAAAATTATTATGTTGCAACAAAGTTAGAAACTATATTTGAAAAAAGCAGTAACGCAGGCTTCTCTGTCGTGAATACAGGTTGTCAAAAGGTTTTTTGGCTTGTTCGGCAACCATGCGGCAAAGCAAAATTGATTAAAGAAAGAACAACAACAAACCTTTCATATCAGTTTTCATGTCGGGTTGATTTAGAATAAAAGCTCAGTTCTACTTTTATTCACACTCACGTCTCATTAACTAACTCCAACAGTTTATTGCTCGTTTTGATTGTCCTTTTGCTATAACGAACCCCTCGATATAATAAACAAAAGGATTGGACTCCAACACGTTTGTTATAGCGAGGGTGTACTGTAAAAGCAGAGCAATGTGTAATAAAACAGTTAAAACATAGGTAAGCTTGGTAAAGCCCTGAGAGGTATGGTAAAGTATATTAAAACTATGGTAAATGTATAGTATAACCATGGAAAAAACAGCAACGCTTATAAGGGTAGTCAAAGTTGACAAGGTGGTGTTTCTGCTTGCAACATATCTGCAGTAATTCTCATTGCCTGACAGTATGTCCATTTTAAAAACAGGATTGTACTGCTGTGCAGCAAACCTGAGACATCTCCCGGGTCCTTAAGCCTGACTTAAGAATGTTCAGAGAGATTGAGACTTAAGGAAACATACCTAATAAACAAAGTGGTTTTGTTATTGTTTTCTTTGTAACGTTAGTGTGTAGATGCAGTAATTACAGTGTGTGTGTGTGTGTGTGTGTGTGTGTGTGTGTGTTTATTTATGTTATGCCTTTTAATTAAACCGTATTTTGAAAAGAAAAATGAAACTATATTGTTTTTGTGGAAGGGGAAAAATAGACTAATCTACCTGCTGTAATTTCAGACATACTTAAAAAAACAATTGCAGAGAGTACAGTGAAAATGTTTGGTAATATGCTGAAAAAATCTGTTACTGTTTTAAAATTGATACGTATTTATAGATGTTAGAATTAATTTAGTTAACAGGTATACATGAACTCAGAAATGTGTGAAAACAACATTTATTTCTAGAGCTTAAAATGTATTAAACCAACACTTATTTGTAGCGCTCAAAATGAAATCTTTGTAATGGGAATGGCATTAGCTTGACAAGGTAATGACTGCTTATCTCGAGCTAGTCTTTGTCACCTAGATGGCTGGTGCTTTTGAGGCATTTCTGGAACAAATGTACTTAATTTTTTGGGAGGATAAAATAAGATGGAATAGAGAGAAAAACATCAACAGGACTGTATTAATCCGCTTTTGCAGGTAAAGAGTTTAGATTAATAACTCTCTCCCAACTCCCCATTCCAATCAGTCGGCCTAATTTTGAAAAGATAACAAACTCAGAGAACATCACCTGTCCACTAAATAATTGGGTCAGTCCCATAAACAACAGTATCTGTAAATTCATTCTCATGATAATAAGCAGGAATATGGGTGGGTCAATAGACTTGCATGTAGAAGTTACCAGGCTAAAAGCCTGCTAAGAGGACCTACTGTTTACACACAAAGCAAAGCAAGATGCAGGCAAAATCATTTGTCGCAGCAGTATAGAACAAAATCGTAGTGACACAGCAGTATATAACAGATGGTTATACATTTATTACGCTATTGGCAACCTATCTTTGGAAGCATAGGGTTGTAAGGACATCCTGTTTAATTAAGAAAGAAACTGAAAGCTGTTGCTAAGTAACTGTTTGTGTTTGCACTGCACGTGATTATTTTTTATGTGGTAGATGCCTTTATCCATGATAGATTACTCTGATTGAAAATGGGTAATGGCTACATCCTGTAATTTACATTTTGGTTCAGTAATGATGGGTCATGTTGTAAACCGCAGATGTCCGGAGGGATTACGTCAGTGATCTGCTCAATTAGGCCGCAGAGATTGCTACCCAGTAATCAGGACCAAGAATTAACGCAAGCACCATGTATTAGCGAGAGCTAAGAAAGCAGTGGTGTTTTTAGACCAGTGGAATAGAAGAGCACAGCTCACATGATATTTTGACATGATATAACCACACACTTAAGGCATTATAAGGCACGATGCGAAACCAATTTAGAAAGTTTGATATGCTATATGCAACTCCATCTTTACTCCTCTTTATGGAAGTGACATCAAATTTCCAGGAGTCTGTTCAACTTGTTTTTAGAAACTAAATTCAATCTAAGTCTACCTTTTTTTCTTAGCGTTTTGTAGGATATTCACAGCTCATTTTAGAAGCCTTTTAATGTGTGTGTGTATGTGTGTGTGTGTGTGTGTGTGTGTTTGTTTTGTTTTTTTTGTTAAAAAAATGAATTACTGTTTTTTTGTCTGGATCAGGAAATTAAGCTTCATACCATTCTTCCTCAACAGTTTTTTTTTGTTTTGTTTTTTTTTTCAATTCAAAAGATTCTGGGTCTGTTTTTTAGTGGTTACTTTTAGATATTAAATGTTGTATAATTAGGACAGGTAAGTGGCAGAGGAATTTGAACTAAAGGTGATGTGTCTGCTAAGTCTGTGTGGGATTAATTTATGGCTGATAGAATGCAGCTAACCAATCAGGGAGCAGGATTTTCCCAAGTGGGTTTATAGTGAGGAATTTGAATTCTGTTTTTTTCTTTTTTTTATAATGTTGTGGTGTTAATTGATATAGTGTACACAGAGAAATATGCCCCTTTTAACTTTGAACGACTACAGTGTTTGCACCGATGCACATTATACTGTTCATCTGTCAATAAATGTATGCATTTCGCCAATCCAATAATGAGTACATAGGAATGGAACTTAGACCCAGGTTGCATAGCAGTGTCTGGGTTATAAAATGAGCCTGATTAGTCACTGGACTACAAATTAAAAAAAAAAAAGATACTAATGTAACGTATGTGAGGTCTGTGAAGTGCAGGAGCGCTTGGAGTAGGAGGGACTGTGTATCACATCGGTCGAACAGCCTATGAGCGAGAGGCACGGACCACAGGAACTGCTGTTGATTGGCCGTGGGGTGGGATGAAGTGGGACTAACTGGGGTTAAAGACCAGTGACCAGTGTTTGTTGTTGTTGTGAAGTGGAGAGAGAAGCAAAATAAACGGAGACAGAATAGTTCCACCCCGAGATTCCTTTAAAAAATGTATTAGTTTTTGCGGCTTAGGTTGTGGCCCACAGCGACCTGTTAATTGTTAATTAACAATTGGTAGATTGTGTTTTGGTCATTTATTAGTGTAATAAGATTGAGTTTGGTCCTGAAATATTGAGTCTAAAAAGCTTAAAAGCTCCAGTTTGTGATTCTTGAATGTTGGATTAAGATTTGGTGCGCTTTGAAACAATTCACGTCAGATTGATTTTAAATAAAAGTTCAGCATTAATTTGGGATTTGTGTGGTTTCTTTTTTTTTTTTGTACTGTGTTTTAATTCTTTCGCAAATTGGATAAAGCAAAAGCAAACTACTGCATGAAACGAACAGGTACATGTAATTCTACTTTTATTCACAGTCTCATTTCATTAACTTACTCTAACGGTTTGTCATTCATGTTTGATTGTCCTTTCGCTATAACAAACCCCTCGATATAACGAACAAAAGGCTTGGACCCCAACAGGTTCCTTATAGCGAGGGTGTATTTATGTATGTATAAGTGTGTGTGTGTGTGTGTGTGTGTGTATATATATATATATATATATATATATATATATATATATATATATATATATATATATATATATATATATACATACATACATACATACTACATACATACATACATACATACATACATACATACATACATACATACATACATACAGCTCTGGAAAAAATTGAGACCACTGCAAAATTATCAGTTTCTCTGGTTTTACTATTTATAGGTATGTGTTTGGGTAAAATGAACATTTTTGTTTTATTCTATAAACTACTGACAACATTTCTCCCAAATTCCAAATAAAAATATTGTCATTTAGAGCATTTATTTGCAGAAAATGACAACTGGTCAAAATAACAAAAAAGATGCAGTGTTGTCAGACCTCGAATAATGCAAAGAAAATAAGTTCAGATTCATTTTTAAACAACACAATACTAATGTTTTAACTTAGGAAGAGTTCAGAAATCAATATTTGGCGGAATAACCCTGATTTTCAAGCACAGCTTTCATGCGTCTTGGCATGCTCTCCACCAGTCTTTCACATTGATGTTGGGTGACTTTATGCCACTCCTGGCACAAAAATTCAAGCAGCTCGGCTTTGTTTGGCTTGTGACCATCCATCTTCCTCTTGATCACATTCCAGAGGTTTTCAATGGGGTTCAGGTCTGGAGATTGGGCTGGCCATGACAGGGTCTTGATCTGGTGGTCCTCCATCCACACCTTGATTGACCTGGCTGTGTGGCATGGAGCATTGTCCTGCTGGAAAAAACAATCCTCAGAGTTGGGGAACATTGTCAGAGCAGAAGGAAGCAAGTTTTCTTCCAGGACAACCTTGTACTTGGCTTGATTCATGCATCCTTCACAAAGACAAATCTGCCCGATTCCAGCCTTGCTGAAGCACCCCCAGATGAGTCCAATTTTCAGCTTTGTCCAACACCTGGTCGTCTAATGGTTAGACGGAGACCTGGCGAGACCTACAAGCCACAGTGTCTCGCACCCACTGTGAAATGTGGTGGAGGATCGGTGATGATCTGGGGGGGCTTCAGCAAGGCTGGAATCGGGCAGCTTTGGCATTAATCAAGCCAAGTACGAGCTTATCAGTAGTTTATAGAATAAAACAAAAATGTTCATTTTACCCAAACACATACCTATAAATATTAAAACCATAGAAACTGATAATTTTGCAGTGGTCTTTTAATTTTTTCCAGAGCTATATATATATATATATATATATATATATATATATATATATATATATATATATATATATATATATATATATATATATATATATATATATATATATATATGTGTGTGTGTATATGTGTGTGTGTGTGTGTGTGTGTGTATACACACACACACTGTGGTATTTGTGTTAACAGTGGTGTGTGACTGTTAAACTTAACAGATATTTATTTGACTGTGTTGTGTGTGTGTGTGTGTGTGTGTGTGTGTGTGTGTGTATATATATATATATATATATATATATATATATATATATATATATATATATATATATATATATATATATATATATATATATATATATATACACAGTACCAGTCAAAAGTTTGTTTGAAACCCGGTTTTTCATGATTATCTATGCTTTTAACTGTATAAACTTGTCTATAAACACTTAATATTTCTTTATATGATACGTGTACTTATAAGCTGATAATCATAAGTGAATTGCATTCAAAAATTCATTTTCCCTTCTATCCTGACAAGTGCCCCTGTTAATGGCTGTTTGGTTCTGTGCTGGATCTATATGTCTGAGCCATGGCCAGTTTTTAAAGATGATTGATTTTACTTAGGTGAGTCATCATTTTAATTAACAGTATACTGAACACTCACTCATAAATAACGGGGCTGTACATTCTGAAGAAAATACCATTTTTTATGAAGCCTGGTTGTTGCATGCACAGGTTTTTCCATGGTTCCATAGTTGATATTGTGCAAGTGCAGATCATGCCTAGAGAAACTATTTCATTTTCAGGCACACCATTACAGTAGAGCCTTGCTTTTTGCCATAGATCTATTGTTTCTGTCTGACTGAGAAACCTGCTTTTTTCTTTAAAAACATTAAGAATGCCCTACGGTTATGTGGATGTAATTAGTGCTGTTATTTATTCTTTCAAAAAATAACATATTAGGTTTTCGAAACTTTTTTTTTCCATCAACAGAAGGGAATGTGCTAATAAAGTTCAATTTCGTCTCCGTGTCACATACTTTACACGCACCAAACTAAAGAACATGCTGTCACAACCAACCCACTGAAGTGTATTGAGAGCTGAAACAAATATTTTAAGCAAACCAATTTGTCACATAAAGGATTAATCAACAATGTTTCACAGCATTATTATTATTATTTTTCGTCCGTTGCGCAAACTGAAAACGCAGCGTAGCGGCTTGAATGCAGTGTCATTTTTCCAGTTATCAATGTAACGGTCCGTTACGCTCAACAGAATTAACATCTTGAATAAACATGTAGGTTTTTTGAAGATACTTTTTTATAAATTTGGTAAAATTTGTATTTCAGTTATCGTTCTTTAAAAGTTGCTATTTATATCCTGTTAATTAGTTTTTATATATATGTATATATATTATATATCTCATATATATATTATATATATATATATATATATATATATATATAATATATCTAGATTACACGTAAGTCAGGAAACGCAATGACAACCATAACATTTCGCAACTTGAGATTGCTCTGTTATTATATACAATAAAAAAAGCAGGCTCACACCAACTCGACAGTAAGTCTGCCAAAGTTTTCGAAACGTTTTAGAACAGGCTGCACCACTGTCTGGTGCAGATGGGCCTGCCAAAGCCGTTTTTTAACAACCCTAATAAACCACTCGCCCGTGATTTTATGAGTATTAAATTGTACAGCATAACTTTTCCTTTTGTTTTTGTCTTCAACCTAAATTCCTCCTTTGGAGACAGCGTACACCGGTTTACTGACGATTAAAACGTTTTCCCAATAGCAATGGGTGAAAGGAAAGGAAGTTGTGAGAGATCTTTCTCCTAAACACACCATTACCAAACAATTTACTTTTGTCTGATTTTATTATTTTCAGATTGATAAAGCTACGTATGGGCCATGAATCACTCAAATCAAATCCAAGGGGTAAACAATAAACAAAAATATGGTACATCGTTATATATATAGATATATATATCTATATAGTAATTTGTGTAAAGTCTGTTATTAACATACAGTTAAGACGACATGGAGCAAGCTTGAAAATGATGGGGTTAATCAACAATGTTTCACAGCATTATTATTATTATTTTTCGTCCGTTGCGCAAACTGTGAAAACGCAGCGTAGCGGCTTGAATGCAGTGTCATTTTTCCAGTTATCAATGTAACGGTCCAGTTACGCTCAACAGCACTGGCGAGAACCCTGAGCTATGGCCAAAAGCTTTGCATCATCCACGGTGGAATTGAGTCTGAATAACAAGTAGGTTACTTTGAAATCATTTGTTAAGTTATTGGTAAAATTTGGATAACATGGGGCCTTCTTTAAAGCCATTTCTCTCTGGGGTTGTCACCTGGCCCCTAATTCGGAAACCATTTGGGGAAACACCAAAAGACTGCATTTTTTTTAAATTTGGTAAAATTTGTACTTTCAGAAATTTAAGCAAAAAGTTGCTATGAATAAAAAAAAATTAATACTTTTTTATAAATTTATATATATATCATATATATAATATATATAATATATATATTATATATATATATATATAATTTTATATATATATAAGGTAAGATATATGATATATATTAGTGACGTTACACTCACACGTTGCCGGTCAAAAGTTTTAGAACACCCCCATTTTTCCAGTACATTTTTATAAAAAAATTTAAGCAGTTCAATTCCACTACACCCTCTTAAATAAATTGTACTGTAGGAAAATGGTACAAAGGTAAAAGGAAGAAAACTGCCAAAAGTAAGTCTTTCCTTTAGAAAAAAAAAAAAAAAAAAAAAAAAAAAAAAACTCTGACAGGAAGAGGTTACCAAAAACTGAAAAATAATGTACAAAAAACAAAGACTTTTAGGTTATCTTATGGACCGATGAGTTAAAATTTGAAATCTTCGGTTCATCAAACGCTTGGACACCCACTGTCAAACATGGAGGAGGAAGCATGATGGTCTGGGGCTTTTTTTCAGATACAAAAAGGCCTTTTTCAGGTGTCCCAACTTTTGTTGATTACTTACAAACCCTCTGTCTGTATAAAAGCAGTGTTGGAACAGACTGTGTTACTACACCCTCTTAAGCATTATTTGGACAGTATTGTACTGCAGGAAGCAGTATATTGCTATCATAATGGCGAGAAAAAGGCAATTAACAAAGGAAGACAGACAGACCATTATAACCCTTAAACATGTAGGTCTTTCCTTTAGAGAAATTGCAAAGAAAGCCAAGGTGTCAGTGAGTACAGTTTCCTACACCATCAAAAGGCTCTTGGAAACTGGAGGAAACTCTGACAGGAAGAGGTATGGCAGACCCAAAGCCACAACAGAATCAGAAGTGGAAGCTGCATCACACCACCCAGGCACTGCCAAGAAAAGGCCGTCCCTCAAAACTCAGCGCTAAACAAGAAGGAGACTTGTGAGAGAAGCCACAGAGAGGCCAACAATCACTTTGAAGGAGCTACAGAGTTCAGTGGCTGGGAGTGGAGTAATGGTGCACCAGTCAACCATATCAAGAGCTCTGCTTAACACTGGCCTGTATGGGATGGTGGCAAGAAAGAAGCCATTACTCAAAAAGTACCATCTGAAAGCACGTCTGGAGTTTGCCAGAAAGCATGAGAGTGACCCAGCTGCGATGTGGGAAAAGGTTTTGTGGTCAAACGAGACCAAGATAGACCTTTTTGGCCAAAACTCAAAGCGCTATGTGTGGCGCAAACCTAACACTGCCCTTGCCTCAAGACACACCATCCTTACAGTGAAGTATGGTGGTGGCAGCATCATGCTGTGGGGATGCTTCTCATCAGCAGGGACTGGGCATCTTGTTACAATTGTGACACAAAATACAGGAAAATACTGCAAGAGAATCTGCTTCATTCCACTAAAAAACTGAAGCTTGGGAGGAAATTCACCTTTCAGCAGGACAGTGATCCCAAGCACAAGGCCAAAGCAACATTGGAGTGGCTCAAGAACAAAAAGGTGAATGTCCTACAGTGGCCCAGTCAAAGTCCTGATCTCAATCCCATTGAGAATCTGTGGCACTTTTTGAAAATTGCAGTCCACAAGCGTCGTCCAACCAACCTGAACAACCTGGAGCAAATCTGATAAGAAGAATGGGCCAAAATCACTCCGACACTGTGTGCAAAGCTGGTACATACTTACCCCAAAAGAAGTAAAGCTGTTATTGCAGCGAAAGGTGGCTCTACCAAATATAAATGTGTGGGGGTTGAATACTTATGCAAGCAAGATATTTCATTTTTTTATTTTTCTTAAATACTTCCCAACATAAAACCAATGTCACCTTACAATAGTTGATTTTGAGTTTCAGTGTTTTAAAATAAAATGTCAAACAGGACGAATTTCAATGTACCATTTGTAATTCAGTAATATGAGAGAATTGGTCAGGGGTCTGAATACTTTTGCAAGGCACTGTGTGTGTATATATATGTATATGTGTGTGTGTGTGTGTGTATATATATATATATATATATAATATATATATATATATCCCCCTAATTTACACTGACTCCCAATTAAAAATAACACTGATCAGGTGTTCATACTGTCTGGTGTCAAGAATAGTGGACAGCTGCTCAGTATTAATGATTTGAGCGGGAGAAGGCGATATACTATTAGAAACTAAAGAAACTTTAACATTTTTAACTTTAACTTTTTAAAACTATTAATAAATAAAATATATTGATTATGATACTTATTTAATTTTATTTATTGTATTGTCATGCTGCCTCGAATAAATTAATCAACAGAATCAATTTAGCAATTTAGCTCAATTCGCGTGTAGATTTTTTTCAGTTTAAGGCAACTTCAAAATCCTGTTCTGTCTTGCAGTGTTCCGGAATTATGGGGCCAGGTGGCAACCCTAATCCTGTCACACAACCTTTCATGGGTCATTTTTTTTTTTTTTTGTTAGTTTAACGGTAACCCATTTTGGGAAGAAAATGTTCAGCATATTTACCTAATGTTTGTTCAACATGTTTCATAGTAGCTGACTCACATCCTGTTACCTCATCTTGGCATATACGGTTTTCTCATTCAGAATTTTTTTTATGTTGCCATAGTAATACTAAAACTGTCACCACTGGATACTGCAATGCAACGACAACATGTATTAACTTAAGTTGTGCATTGTGTCAAAGCACCAAGAGAGACCAGGGCTACATTTGTTTTTTACAGTGCTGTATCCCAGGTGACTCAACCTTTCAGTAATATGCTCTGAATGCTTACCTATGGTATTTATTTTTTGTCCTTTTTAATTTTATTCTTAAACTGTAGCTACAGTGACATACACGAACAGCCTTTTTCATAACAAACACTTCTACCCTAAACTTATAAATTCCCATAAACCTGTACCTGTTTAGTGAATGCATTTCTAAATAAGTTAGACTGCTGAAAGTCAGGATTCACAAGTTGTTTCATTATTTACTCTACTACAGCTTATCGCTTAGCAACATACCCATATATTTCGATCATGTCTAAACCAAAATGTTGCATCAGTGCCGTTTCTGAGCCGTCATAGCTTGTCTGAATAAAAGGGGTACTAGAGCTTCTTAATTGTATGTATGTATTTATTTATTTTTTTAAATGTGCCTCTCTGCACTGGGCAGTTAGTCCTTCAGTCTGCCCCCAGTGTTTAACAAAGTTAGGCGCCTATGAGACACACTTAAAACACTGAATTGTTACTGCTTTTAGAATGAAACTGTAACAGGGAGAGATCTGTGCTGACTCTGCTGGCGTGTTCACGGCCTGCAGGAAGAGGGCGGCAGTCGCCCAACAACCGCCTGTGAGTCATGGCAGTGACACGGGGAGGTGGGAAAGTGGGTGTGTGGACTTTCCCCCTCTCTGAATGGCTGAGAGGCGGGTCTTGGGTGATTGTTGGTCCTATAAAATAACGCTCCGTTGTTTCCTCAGGTCTGCCCACTTAGATGCGCTAAGAGTGCGGAAGCTTTGATTCGGGACCGGGAATCAGCCGGGAGAGAAATAAAGATTCACAGAGAGAGAGAGCGGGGAATCCTTGGGCAGACCCCGGCGTATTGTGAAAGAGCAGGCTAGATAGCCGACAGAGTAGGACGGTGATCCGGGTCGTGCGGGTAGCGGCGACCGGGATAACGCTGCCGAGTGCAGCACCTTTTATTTGTAGTTTTGTTACTGTTTTGTTTTCCCTTGTTCTTCGCCTTCTGTTTTCATTATTATTTCTTTGAGCACCTGCGAGTGCATTTGCTGTTTGTGTACCAGCTGTGGTATTTCCGTGGTGCTGTCTATCATCGTTGATAGGCAGCCCACGGTCAACAGTGCCCTCTACCGGAGAAAAACAAGAACTGATCTAAAATAAAACTGGGCACCTGTGTGGTGTTTTCAAGTACACCTGTCTGTCTCCTAGTCAGTGAATTACCCACACCCCTTCCACAGAAACACTCACCTATAGAAACCAAAACTGAATAAGAAATTCCTGGTCCAGAGGTTATCTATACTCAAAAAGGAAGTGTGTGTGTGTAATTTATTTTTATTTAGTAGTCCCCAAACTAATTTTACCCTGTTTTTCTCCCAATTTGAAATATCCAGTTGTATTTTAGGCTCAGCTCACCACTGTCACACCTGCACTGACTCAGGAGCGTTAGTCAGCCGCTTCTTTTCACTCTGTAGGCCCGCCAAGCAGCCAACCCAGAGCTACAGCGTCTGAGGACAATGCAGCTCTGGGCAGCTTACAGGCAAGCCCACAGGCGCCCGGCCAGACTACAGGGGTTGCTAGTGCGCGGTGAGCCGAGGACACCGCTGGCCGACCTAAGCCATCCTGCACTTCACGCGCAGTGCTTTTACCGGATGCGCCACTCGGGAGCCCCCAAAGGAAGTATAATTTAGATTTTTATTACTATATTATAAACTGTTAATGCAAAAGCTTTGTTTTTACAGTTGGTTATTAGTTATCAACATAGAAAATTGTGTCAAACTCCTTAAATTAGGTCTTTTGAAAATTGCCAAAATGGTCACCTGAAGGTCCTTGAAATTTGTTTCAGAAAAACTGCATTTTCGACACTTGGTTGAGTTAAGCAGACACTGTGTATATGATTTTTGCAGGTTTTATAAAATTGAATATGTGAATTGGGCATACATGTAAAGGGTTTGATCAGTAACATTTCAAAAACGGTGTTTGTTAACTAGCCTCGTGATTTTTTTTTTTTTTTTTCAGGTCGGTCCATCTGGTAAAATAAGTTTTAAGTGAAGTAATATCTGAATTTTATTTTTTTTATGAAGTCAAGTTCAAATTTGCTTCTGAAAGTGGTCCAAGATTGCTGCAGAATGCATCTCAGAACATGTACAATCCAGCCTTCTAGGGGGCTAGGGCCTTTTGGGATAGCCACTGAGCACATACAAACATACAATAAAATCCACTTCCTGAGGAAGAGTTGCCCAGACACAGATAAAGAGCCACTCATTGAAAAGCTTAGGATAGGTGTGTTCTCAATTCCGTGTATTCTCAATTCCCATTCTCATTTATCAGTTAATCTAATCTACCTTATTGGACAACTGTCTTTTTTCAACAATTCTGGAGGCTCTTTACCTGAAACACTGTTCTCTTTCACCTCGGCACAGCACAGGGGACATTTAAAAAGGTGTTGCACACACTCAGTGTTGTTGGCTGGCAGTGTCCTTCTCACGGTGCACAACACAGGCACACATTGTTCTGCTGTGTAGCGAAACACCAGGTGACGGCAGCTATGCTTAGAACGAGAGGGATTTGCCTGCGGTGAGTTTTCAGAACAGCCGCATTTTGGTTTGCTCTGCTCTGCTGTAGACACACCTTCATTTCATGCAAAAAAAAAGACCTCCCTCCCTCAGATTGCCTGTCTGTATCCAGGGGTGGAGTTAACATTTTCTCAAAGTTGTTCACCTACGTTTACTGCAGATAAGCAGCTGTTTGTAAAGGAATAAAAACTAAACTGGTAAGAATAACCTTTTTTTTTTTTTTTTTTTAATTAACTTACCCTGTAAAGAAAAAATATATATATATATATAATACTTTTTTATGTTTTCTGTTTCATTGTTAGAAGATCCACATTGCTGTCAAAAGGGGGCTGTATAATTTACCTTGCTTTTAAAGATCTGATGTGATCAGAGAAAAGATTCCAATGAGTCTGGTATGTGTACACACCCAGTCCTGCAAGTTGGTAACTGCTGGCTAGATGTGAAACAGGAGAACATGTTTAGAAGTGTTGCAGAAGATTTTGTGGTAACCTACACATTGTTTAATGGATTAAGTTATTCTACTGTATTAAATGCAGAGAACTTTTGCAGTAGTTATTGCTCTGCTGCATACTGCCTAAACAAATGAAATAAATTAAAAAAAAAACAAAAACATAGAAAATGCATTTGGTTATTAATACTTTGTCCTGCAACAACATATATGGTGCCTTAAAATGTTATAAATAGTCCATAATTGTTTTTGTGTTGGTGTATGTTGTTTAATTTACATTGCAAATTGCAAGTTTGGAATTATTATTTTTTTTTTTACTATGCTTTCTACAATATTTTTTGCATAGGTTTTGTGCATTTTTTTAATACAATGCTCTAGAAGCAGACTAGTATTATGAAGTCTCATTAAAAGTACTTCAGTAAGACTTACTTGAACTGTGTCTTTTATTATAGAAATGTTTTGCCAGTGCTAGATTTTATACAAGCTTAAGGTTTATTGGATAATTCATTAGAATGACATATTGTCTAGAAGTATAAACATATATATATTTGTAAGCAAATCCCAGCAGTTAATTATAAAAAGTGCTGTATTTTATAGAGCAATAGAAATGGACCTGTGTGTACTGTAGTGTTATAAGAAGTTGCTTGGCCCATGACAACTTATACAGAACAAAAGCTGAGTTTCAGCCAAAGGCTAAATAACCCTAAAATGGGTCTGCTTCTTTCTTTGTCATGCAAAGCTACTGATGTATTTTCACAATGCTCAGAGGTACAGTAGCCCTTAATGGATCCCACAGACTTTACAAAGAAATTGCCATGTGGCTTACTTGAGTCTTATTAATAATTAACACAACAGGGTGTTCTGTGCTGCTGCCTCCAGGAAGTACTTGTCGGTGAGATGCTGTATCTCTGTGTACAATCTAATACAAATATTCTGGCACAGTGTGTTTGGGGTGTGAACTCATTGCATGATTTATAGCTATTCATTGTTGGTAATAAGGGCAGAAATTTAGACTCTTATAACAGTAATGTTAATACATTGACTGAACAGCCCCTTCTTACCTGTCAGCTTTAAAAGTCACTTTAATGCATTGACGAAACAGTCTTCTCCTTCACACACTAAACATGTGCACACTTATTATATGTAAGAACATATAATAAGAGTATGTGCACATTCTCAACCACTGGAAATGCTTTGTTTATCAGTTTCTTATACTTCAACACTACACCATGTACAATGTGTATGTATATATTTACATTTGATATAATTGTCAACACATGAATAATAGGGGTGTGGACTGTGGTATTGATATAAGGGGACTGTTTTAACACGCTCACTGCTAATATTCATTCTGATTCAGTTCCTTATCCATATAAAAAAATGTGTGCTGTAGTTATTTAAAAAATTGTAGTGGTATTTTTTGGTACAATTGTGCAGCTAAATTGTTTTTTCAATACCTCTCATCAGACAACGTTGCCCATAGATGTGCTTTTTTATTCTTGTTAACTAAAATATGTAAACCTTTTATGCACCATTAAAACTATACATGTTCAATTAGTAGGACCCAGTACAACCCCCTGCCATTTTCAGCTTCTGGTGTCTCCTAAACCATATGGGTGCCGATTTCATATTTTCAGTGTTACTACTTAGGGTGGGGTGGGATGTAACACTTACCATCACTAACGTGTGACCTACAGTAACATGGGTGCCATATTGGGGTCATCAAACTTACTGTGTTCTGGGTGAAAGACTCAACTCTTTGAGATAGTGGCTTCATACCCGTTACACAACTGTATTCTGTGGTTCTCTAGGTTTGATTGTGGGTCTCATGAAAACCTCTTCATTTCATTATTAAAAAAGCTGCCATTGCCAGCTTGTCAAAGCCTGATATGTCAGAAGTAATGTTAATGTCGTGTGCACAGCTACCTTTTTGGGATTTTAGATAATTTTTTTGTAACCTCTGAACATATCAGTCATATAGATTTTTTGCACCATGTTTACAACCAAGGTACATAATGTCTTAATGTACCCAAATTATAAAGAATGCAAAAAAAAGGATACAAAATGTACTGGGTGGGTGCCATTACTCTGTGAATAGATCCCCTGGTGCTGTCAAGACTCAATGAATGACTCCTCGGCTTGAATGACTATTTATTATTATTTTTAGAAGACTTTTTTTTTTGCTAAGCCATCATCTCTTATGATGATGGGATAGTACTGGATGGGGATGAGTTTTTAACTGGAAACATTTTCACATTTGTATTGTAATTCTAATTATTATTATTGTAGTATTGTTATGTTCATTATGTTGGTCACAGTATTTTATTTATTTATGCATGTATTGTTTTTAAGAGTGTCTTGGGAGTTTGCCAATCAGTAGAACAGCATGTGTAAAAGTGTGACTTCTGTTGGCATTTTCAGTCCTGTTAATTAACATGCCCTCGCAATAAATACAATTCAGACCATCACATGGTAGTTCCAGCATTCCATACATTGTCAGTGCTATAATTTTTGTTTTGCCAGTTAAACAATTGCCTTTATTAAAGCATTTTACAGTGCAACCCAATACTTTATCAAACTGTCACAATCCCATACACCCTTTCACGGCGCACAACTCTGATCATTGTAAAAAGCCTCAACATGGCTTTGCTGAAAATAACAGTAATCCAATAGTTTTACTGTATAACTGCAAACATGGGTAATATACAATAATTTTGTATTGAGGACTGCATGACAAGACCACTTGTGTTGCTTCCACTGACATGTTTTTAGAGCAGTCCTGTAAATGTTAGTCACAAATGACCAATCACTGTGGCTCTGGACCCTCTAGCAGCACTGCACTGGCCTTTGGGGTCTAGTGATTTGCCATCTATAGTAAAGGTAGTTCCAAGACCTGTGTTTACGCCCTCTTTACTAACTTTACATTCCTGTACAGGGGAAGGTGTATGAGTTTGTCAGCTCTCCACAGCCACACCTACTATTGCTAAAAACTCAAACCATTTAAGCTGGCAACTCCAGATTTTCAGTGTTGTGAGCAAAACTCTAATGGCACCCTGTGACGCTCTGAAATATTACCTTCATTGCTCAAAACTCAGGTGTATTCTCTATTCTCTGTTTGTAGGTGTTTTTCCAAGACAAGTGAACCCTTTTTAATTAGTTTATTTGCAAAGCTGCTTCTGTCGGTGTCAAAGCCTTGTTTCTATACCAATGTTGTCCAGTAAAATTCAATCTTTCCACTGCTGCATTGCTATAAACTATACAACAGGCCACATGCTTTGCCATAGAGTCTTTATAGTTGTAGACGGTTATATTCATTGATTCTCTTAATAGAGTTCCATTACAGTTGGTGTCCAATGAACATTAACCATGTCGTGCCAAATTGTTTTCAACCACTGGATATATTAATGATGCAATCTTTTTCACATTTTGATTTTACTTCATGTTTACAAACCATTTAATCTGATATGACATGCCAAATTAGGTTATGCTGTTGGGTTATTGTTGTTCACGAAAACTCACATTTGTCGTTCTCGTTAGTTTAACAAAGCTTACAAAATGTTCTGATGGTCTTTTTTTTCCCCCCTCCCACTTTCACTTTTGCAGCTGTCTGTCTTCATTAGTTGTGCTGATTTGTAATAGTTAACTGTTGTATTTGTTTATTCTTGCTTATTTACCGTTTAAAAAATCTTGTTTGTTTGGTTACATTTACTTCCTATTTTTCCAACTTCATGTAATATTGATCAGGCACACAGTTTCACAGCATCCGTAACCTTTACACCTAGGAGATACAGGGCACCCTCCTGCTGAGTGACAAAGTACTCCGGCAGAAAGTTCTTCATGGTGAAGTGATACATAAACAGTCAAGGCCTTGAATTTTTATTTCCCATTGCTTCGTCCATCATGTAGAACATAAAAATAAAGAAATTAAACATTACCTTTTTTTCCCCAGTAGTAGTTAGAAACAACAAATTAATCTGGAAACTAACCAAACTAGCGGTAGTTTGGTAGTTGCTTTGTAATACTGTACTGCTACAGTATAATGAAGTAATACTATGAAGTGATTCCCATTATTACTGTATACTGTGCACATTCCGATAGTTACTGCATAAAAGTCATTGGCAGATGTAAAGCCTGCTGTCCTTTTTTCTTATATCTATACCAGTGATAAGCTCAGGCTAGCTGACGCACAGTTAGACACAATTGTGACCTTTCATACAAAAAGCATTTCATAATGTAAGCATGGAAGAATAGGCCAGCACTTGACGACACTGCTATGATGTGTTGTGTACTGTATGAATACAATCTTGAGATTCTCCATGTCTGGTGCCATACCTAACGGTATACTAATACCTACCGATACTATACTTGTCAAAGTGAGAATTTCAATCACTTGGCTCTACAGTCCAAACTGAGCAAGTCAGTAATTGTTTATGCTTCACGTGCTTGTATTTAATAGTGATTAGTGAAACACAGAAATAGACTGAATGAGTTGACCTAGCCTACATCATTAGGACTGTCACAGGCAAGAATAAAATACCCTTGTTGCATAGTAAAATAAGTGTTGACCCCTTCAGTGCAAATGTGATCAGTCAAACTGACTATCGGGGGGTGTACATAAATTTCCATTACATGAGAGTTTAAAACTTCATGCCGATTTGAACTCGGGTCTCGTCAAGATAAGCGCCAACTAAGAAAATAGAAAGAAAGCAACGCTGCTGTACAGGTAAGTAAGCTCGGCTGAGTTGAGTGTGTGATGGAGGGGGGGGTGATGCTGGGATGCCAGAATCACTTTTGAGCCCTCTTGGTGTTGTGGGCTAGTCAACGAAACACCGAGGATGGAAGGTGCCCACTTGAAGACCCCAGAGATGTAACCTACTTAGCTCAATCCAGACGGTTGTCATGCTGATGCGCTGGAGGCAAAATGAGCTGATCCCTGGAGCCAGCATTACACTTCAGCAATCAACACCAGACAGAAGGATATCTACATCGTCAGATGGAAAACAACGCAAATGGATGGAGATGCAGATGGATCACATTAGTTTACTGCAAAGCTGCGTCTTAGTTGGTGCTTATCTTGGCGTGAGCCGAGTTGAAATCAGCATGAAGTTCAACATCTACTCTCATGTAATGGAAATCTTAGCTTTACAGTAAACTAGTGTGATCCATCTGCATCTCCATCCATTTGCTTTTCCTTTCATCTGATGATGTGGATATCCTTCTGCCTGTTGATGGCTGAAGTGTAATGCTATATCAGCTTATTTTGCCTCCCACTGTCTGTTTTCAACACAGGGGTACATTTATCGGGTGACTCTACTAATGTAATTTCCACCCAGACCTTGGTGCACTTAAACTCCTCGGTTAGAACGGAGCCTGGTAGCTGCAGTATTCCTTTACCCTGAAGTTTCACTCTGAGGCAGCTTGGAACTCCCAACCATTTCCTGACATATGAACTGATTAAAGCTTCCAGCTTCTCCTCAGTTATTGGCCACAGCAGCCTCAACAGTAGACCAAACTAAAAGAACCAGAGTTTGTTTGTCTGGTAAAGCACTGCTGTTTATGCTCTTCAACCCCCACTGCTTGTTGTCTAACTTCTCCCACACAAACTCTGTCCTTTAGATCCTCGTCGTACTATCTCCCAAGGCTTTTCACTGGCTTCTCAGACACTTGGTATTGCCTCACCATCAATGAACCTTTTATCTACTACTTTACCTTTTTAATTATGGGTATGCTCCTTGATTTAGTGGGATTGAATTGCATTCGTGCCCATTCAATATTATTGGTTAATTTGCCCAATAACCGATTTAGTGCAGGCTACTGTTAGTCATGCCATTTTTTTTTTCCACTGGTAAATAACTTCTGTACAAATTTCAATGGTTCTTTATAAAAGTTAGTTCTCGCACGTTCTTTCTTTTTGTAGCATTTCCATAGGCGCTCAGCTCTGCACAGTGTTGCAAACATATCTTTTATGACCCTTTTGTAACAGTTTGAGTCCCTCCTTTTGACTTTGTTGTGCTCTTCTCCATTGCTTCCTCAGCGTTCAATCTCCTGCTGCCATCTAGACTTTCCAGGAATAGTTTGTACGTTCTTTCCTTTTTCAACTCCAAATCTCTCGCTTCCATATGTGTAGACGATGTCTCCAAATTTATCCAGCTTCTTTTCAACTATTCCACTTAACCTTTCCAAAGTAAAACGGAGATCAGTGTTTAGTGTGTCCCACACAGTTTTCTCACAAGCTCTTGGCCATTTAACTCCAGGCTTGTGCCCATTGAGGTTCTTTTCTCTCTTATGCTGGTTTGTCTGACTGGGTTCACAAGGATCATTAGGTTCATCACTAGCTGTATCCATGCAAGTTCTCACATCTATGACAGGTGTGCTGGTATCCTTGCTTCCTGTTGCTGGAATTCATTTGACTGACTTTGTAAGAAGTACTGATCAATGTCCCTTCTCCCTCACGCATTTCATTCTCCCTTGATGAATATTCAAACCCCTGACAGCTGTATAGTGCTAAAGATGACTCAGGGCTTTAGTTGTGTAAAATGGCTTTCCTCTTAGAAAGGTGACCTGTTTTGTTCTATGGTGTTTACGGTACAACATACCACAGGCAGGGATTTTGTTGCAGATATGCTGCTTTTGGTTTTTGTGAATCTCCGACTTCAATATCCTCTTTGCCAGCATTGGTTAGATAGACAAAGAATATGTATACAGGTCCATAGAGTGCAGCATACAATGGGAAATGGCTTCTTAAACATGTGATTCGGTCATTGTGGTTTACATGCACAGAACAGGCTTATTTCATTTTTAAAAATAATAAAAACTTGGCACCAAGCAATTCAAATGAATCCCGATTTTAATAAACGTTTGAGTCTGCTTTAAAAATGAGGAAAATACCTTTTTGTGAAGTGCTTAATTTCAGTTTTCAAATGAATTACTCCGTCTGTGATTTTTTTATTTATTTTTTTTTAAAACTCTGTTCCTCAAGTCTGTCCCCTAGGTCAGCGTTTCCCTGCCCTGTTCGTGGCGGCACATCGTGTGTGCTGGTTTCTGTTTAACTGGGCATTTTCCTGTTATTTTCAAGCTCTTAGTTTGTTGATACGGTTCAGTTAAGCAATTGAGCGCAGCGTTGGAACGAAACCTCCCAGAACAGGGTTGGGAAACACTGTCCTAGGTTCTACAGATAATCTTATGCACTTCAAAACTATTAGTTATTTTCTATGGCATTTAATCGCTGCATACATTTTCTTCCAGTGCAGGGCGGGTATATAATGTAGCTAGAAATTGTACCTTGTCATATTCTTTGTCTTGAGCTTTTGGGCTGTTTCAACATTGTCAGCCTTTCACTTAGGGATGGGTCGGTATACCGGTTTTTCGGTTTAGGTACATTACGGTATTAATACAGTTCATTTTATTTAAAACCGCAATTATTGTAATTCCTTTATACAACGGTTAACGCATTTAACTGCAAACACGCTGCTTCTAAATCAAGCAATGTTAGTTGCAGCCTTAGCAAAGTGTCTGAGGAAGATCTTTTTGTGAACTAATACTGTATTTTGATAATGGTATGGAAGGAAACTCAACGACACAGAATACACGTTTCAATGGCTGCGTTGTTACCCAGAACTTGCTGCTCTTGGCTGCTGTCTTTCTAACATCACACACAGCTTTTAGAGAAACACCTTCTCCAAACCTTGCAGCATAGCATACATTTCAACGTCCTATATTTACATTTGTCTAGATCAACCGTCAGTTTAATGTAATTGATCATTTATCACAACTTTAGTACATTATGTTTATTGACAAGGCTGTTCACGGCTTCATTGTATAATAACAAAATGTCATTCGCCTCCGCTAACAAGGTGGCAGCAGTAGTTTTAGTGGTTATTTGCATTACAATTAGCAGGTCACTCGTGATCTCAGCATCGTCCCTCTGGTTCACAGCCGCAGTCAGCCTCCCGCAGTAACATTTCAAAGCTGCGCTGGGCTATGCATAATCTGCACAGATTTCTGTGGCTGCTGAGTGACGTCTGCAGCGCATTCTGTGATTCTGTGCAGAACTGCGGAAATCTGCGCTGTAAACAAAGTATGAATTTATTTATTTAATTTTATACGTTAAAATATTTTAACAAACTACAGCACCAGTCTTACAGCACCTAATCTTAATACTGTTGTAGTATTTTTTATTTTTTTTTAATTCTGATTGGCTTTATAAAGAAACGTACCAAGTTATTTGGCATAGTACAATACTAAATACCAAATGTTTAAATCATTCCATGAAAGAAAGTGTGTTTTGTTGGTTTTATTTTTGTGAATTACAGTAATTTAAGTGATTTGCATTAGTCTTTCTTCATTTTAGCCTATATTTTATAACTTGCATGATGTACTGTATACCGTGATATTAAGGTTACCACGGTATTTTTTTTTAACGGTTATCATACAGTGCAAATTTTATACCGTCCCATCCCTACTTTCAATCCTGAATCTTTTTTGGAGAGTGTTCATTTATCTTGGTTTGTATTCATCTTGGTTTGTTTGTACCAGCTACTAGTAAGTCTTTTCAGCATGAAGTATGTTAGACCTGTTATTATGCTCAACTACACTAATATAATCTAGTGGTTTTTAAATAGAACATGTAACCAAATGTTATTGATTATGCAATGAAGAGACAAATTGTAATTTTCTGAGAGAAAAAATACAATTGTAACTATTAAATTGCAAACAACTTTGAAGGAAGGAGCAGTTTGAAAAAGTTGTCTTTGCTCTTCCTTCAAAATATGGCTGTTTTTGATTCATACTGGTTGATGCAGGTGTTGATTTGTGTTACATTTGTAGAGAGAATTAAAAAAAACAAAACAATAAATAAACAAGTCATCAAGTCTGTAGTTTTGGTTAAAGTCTGACAGCATTGTCTGCTTTATCAGGGGTCTGAGTTCAGCTGCACAATGCTATTCTCTGTTGTTCTTCTAATCAAAATGTAAGGAATATTGCTGCGTACACTTCCTGATGCGGCAACACTTGGATCTTGTTGAGTAGAGGCAGGAACACATTCGGAGGAGAAGGGCAAGACGAAGAAGACCCTGCATATTCAATCCCAGGGTCACTTTGTTTGGGATGCCAAAGGATGCGGTGCTAAAGCATTATCGTCAAACTCCACAATTTAGGGATGAGCTAGACCTCAGCGTCAGTCTAGGGACTGCTATCCCTTCACATGTGAAAGTGCAGGGGTCCTAAAACCGGCACGCTTTTCCTTTGTGAATGAAACATGCAACAATAAAGTGCTCAGAATAATTTCCCAGCAGGCTAAAGGTTAATAGAGGACTACCACAGCCAATTTAGCTTAACGAGAGTGTATCAAGAAATACCAAACGACTAAAATTCAGTGACAAACATTTTGACAAAGTATTTTCCAGTGTTTTCAAATGGCATTGAAAAAAACTCTGAGTAAAAATGCCTTAAGCCTTGTATGAAAAGTGGGTCATTGCAGCTAAAGTACACGTTTAAGGAAATGCCTGCTTCAGATTCTTTAAGCCAGTGTCTTAACATTTTTGGTTTCACCCAATGGAATGCCTTTAAGAATTCTGTTCAGCAGATACACCTTGTGGAGTATCTTGTGACAGTCAGTCTGGGTTCTGAACAGGATTTCTGAAGAGTTGGTTTACAGTTTTTCTGCAGAGTAGTGGTTAATAATGAAATGTAATAGTAAACACACAAAACTTGACAGGTGGTTATGGGTGAAATTACTTTTGATTTATTGTTTTCTAATACATGCAACTAGCACCACCGGCTATATGAATAGTATTAGTGTAAATGCTCCAGATAATTTCATTGATCGTTGGAATTTTCCATTGCTGTTGAAGTGGTTTTCTTATTTAAGATTATTTTGACAAACAAAATTAATGAACAAATCACACAATTTTTGTTTCAAACATAACCTCAGTCATACAACAGCCTAGCAATATCACACAGACCAATGTTAAAGTAAAAAAAAAAAAAAGTTCCAGTAGAAAATGTAAAAGGAGGCTACAGTACATAAATATGAGCACTATATTTAGGGAGTGTGCATAAGAGGAATGAAAGTATTGGCTTATCTGCTTTCAGAAATCAGGCTGCTGTATTGACAATACGTTTCCTCAACAGTAGGTTACTACATAAATGGTGTTTATGGAAACATGGTAAAGTAAGACTTTCTTTTAAAATAGCTTTGATGGTACCGTACAACGAAAAGGAAAAAAATATCAAAATAAACTAGGCTTTCGATTTACATAATATGAAGCTCACAAGTGAGGACCACAAACTTCCTGCACTGGCTTATACTCTTGCCGTGAAAGATTGAGGCAGTCTCATTTGCGTGGCACTATACAGACTTGCCATTTTAGAGGAATTTAGTTCTGCTTGATATAGTTCCCCTTCCTTCAGTAGTATAGTATTATTTATATTACAAAAGTGCAGGCATGGCATTCAGCCAATCAAGGGCCCTTTTTGGAATGTAAACAGTGTATGCAGGATTAGGCTGAAGATGAAAAGAGAATTCTCGACAAAAGAGAGAGAGATTGCCAGTAAGATACTGGGGGCTAGCCACAGACCAGCTTGCGTCATACATAAGAAGGTATTGTAACTGTTGGTTGTGTGTATGCAGCTTCATTTCATGTGTGTTTCATACTAGTGAATGTTACATTTTAGTTTACACTAGATGAAGCCAGATAAAAGAAAATGTTTGGTGTTTGAGAGGAAGCTGCTGAAAACTGCATCGAGAGGTAAGAATTGTTGTATTGCACGGTGTTTAAGTTTAAGTGAATGACAAAAGTGCCTCATGGAACTAGAGCAGATTGTCCTGGGTTACATTTTTATTATTCATCTTTAAAAGTAAATCTTTTGAAACTTTTTTTTTCTTTATAAATGGAGTTCAGCATGGTCATTGCAATATTTTCTTTATCAAAGACAACTGAAACATGCTTCCAGTTTGTTTTCTCACTAGAGCATTTTGCATCATCAGCCTAGACCAGTAATCAAAATAGTCCCGGTCTCTTAACCTTAATCTTGCATTGGTGATGCAAAAAGCCCTTGAGGAAATACCGATACGTTTTAGTGGTCTTTAGTAGGAAACATATTTCTATGAACCATCCTGAACAATAAATCTCAAGGTCTGATGCTGTTGGCAGCCATTTAAGTGTGTGTGTGTGTGTGTGTGTGTGTGTGTGTGTGTGTCTATATATATATATATATAATGTGACGTGTTCATACTAATACTACTATACTGTACATTTAAAATGTAGCATTTGTATAGTTGTATTATGTGTGATAATTAATAGACACAGTATATTACCAGACAGTCAAACAGATTATATCATAACATAGCTGATGGAATATGTTTTCTTTCAAGGGCTTCACAACTTATTGTGTTTAAGCAGAGGCACCCTTCTTAAACTTTACCATAGGAAAAAAAAACCTTGAAAAAGTGTTTTATATTGAAGCATTAAGACACGGCAGGGTGTGTGATTATAACACTTTTTATTATATATATATATATATATATATAAAGGACTTGTATGTCTGCAGTGAGAGTACCATTGAGCTATACTTACAAACCTTTTTTTTTTTTTTTTTTTTTCACGGAGTACACACATAGTATAAAAATGAATTTGAATGAAGTTTTGTATTTGGCAGCCAAGACATTAAAGGGAATAATGGGACTTCATTCATAAATGATCAATCCCTCATGATCAATTCTAGTCTACTGAATTTCTTTGCAATGCTATTAGTACTACACCAGTCTGGACCCGGTGTTAAATACACCAAAACGACCTGCTACTGTCCCGGTACAGAGGTCACTGGTCTGGTACCAGAGCCTCCCACCTCTCCCATAATCCCCCCAGTTAACTTGGATTTCCTCCATGAAATCCTATCCTCCTGGAACCATTTGGCAACAGCTGTTTCTGTTTCCCGTCCGATGGACACTGTAAAAGGTGCATGACATGGAAAAGCTGGGCCTGGCCAATTTTCCACCAGTTGGCATCAATTGCTGCCCTGGTCTATGCATCTAACTTGGCCATGCTGTCCAAGGACACTGCCTGCCCTAACAAGCATTGTCAGGTTTCTGAGGTGATCCTCAAGGCCCACTCAGCCGGGGCATTTGCCGCAAGGTTAGGGAACTGTAACAGTATCCTGATGGCTTGCCAGTCGCACCTGCTGCAGTGCCTTTCCATAAGCCACAGAGGCCATAATAAGTTCTTCCTCCCTGCGGAGAGACAGAAGGCTCAAGCCAAGACACAGACTAAGCAGAGACCCTAGGAATTTGCTGCCACAGGCCCAGGGCCCCTTCTAAGGGAGCCATCTGGACTATTGGCGTCAGTGCACCACAGACATCTGGGTGCTTACTACCGTTCAGACCGGCTATTTGCTTCAGTTCAATCATGGTGCCCATCCCATGGAGGTGGCAGCTCGGCTACAAAAACTGGATATTCGCATGATAGACCCCCTCGAAGGAAGGGTTCTACTCCAGGTATTTCCTGGTGCCAAAGCAGAATGATGGCCTAAGACCAATCCTCGAAATCAGACAGGTCAACCTGTATCTGAACCAAAGGCCGTTCAAAATGGATAACACATGGTCAGAACTGCCTATGAACTGGCCCATTTGCCCCCTCCAGAAAAGCTCACTGTACATTCCACCAGGGGCCTTGCAACTTTGTGGGCTTTATTCCAGGGTGCATCTGTCAAGGACATGTGCAATGGAGCATGTGGGCTACTCCCCATACCTTCACTAGGTTCTACAGTCTGAATTCCGTAGATTCTTAAAACCCTGGTTTGGGAATTAGTGTTAAGGACAGCTTCCCAGTTGACCCTTGCAACACAGGCATAGAGGTGAGTTTCTCCCTCAGTTTTTTTCACCCTAGCTACTTGTTACTGGGGTTCCGAATGGTAATGCAAAGGGCTTAGTCTTGTAGCATTTCAGTCTTCTACAATCTTGCCCTTGCAATGGCTTTTTTACCCTCACCCATTCAGTAGTGGTTACATTTCATACTTGAAAGGGGATGTTAGGTTGTTCTTGATTGGTTTATGTTGGGACAAAAACAATACGTTCAGTTTGGTGAATCTCCACTAGTTCACGTGGATGTTAATTGTGGTGTCTCCCAGGGCTTGGTTTTTTGCCCACTGGTCTTTTATCATCTACATGTTGTCTCTGGGTGAAATCATCAGTAGAGACAGTGTTCAGTTTCATTTGTATGCAGAGACACACAGCCATATCCTGAAATTTCAGGATATTTGCTTTCTTCACAGCATTAAAAATCAAGTATTCAATCAAGTTTCTATGCTTGTGTGTCCATTGTAGTGGACAGGCTAAGCTAAAAATGAACACAGCGCCTTCAGAATGTTCTTGTAAAAAGACGACGCCTCTAAAAGGAATTTTTATCACCAGTCTTAGCTTGACTGCATTTACCTTGCATAGCAAGTAACCCATCCTCTTTTTTAATACATATGTTGGCTTAGTCATTCTGAACCAAGTGTTGAAGAAAGTCAGACTGAGCACTGTAGCTCTTCTTTATATGCGAATAGCTGTACAGTACTGAAGACCCCTTCAACCACCTGTTGTTTTTTTTTTGTTTTGAGTCTGCCTCTCCCAGCTATAGTTTCTCTGACAGATTTCACTTGGGTGTGGATTACAGTGATACATGCCTTAAATACCTGATGCCCAGGGGGTTTGTTTTGTGTGTTTGTTGTGCAGGTTCTGCACAGTCCTCAATATGACTGATGGGGACTATGATTATCTGATCAAGCTCCTAGCCCTTGGGGATTCTGGAGTTGGGAAGACCACCTTCCTCTACAGATACACGGAGAACAAGTTTAACCCCAAATTCATCACCACAGTGGGAATTGACTTCAGGGAAAAGAGAGTGGTGAGTAGTCCTGCTTCTCAATTGCAGTGTTTTAAGTCTTTTATAGTCAGCCCCACCGACCCCGTCCAACCTGGGTTATCCAGAGGCAAACCACCTACATTCGCCATATCGCCTGCAAAGCCTTGTGTAACGTAAGCTGTATTGAAAGGAAATGTCTTAACCCCTCTGCTGTTTGGGATTTTTTTGTTAAATGTCCAGACTGTTGATTGTATTATGGAGGCGCAGCCGATCTCCGGGGTCACTTGACAATTGTAAATTCATGTTGTTGGCAGTAGTGACTAATAACCTGCTGGGAACTATGACTGTTAAATAACGCTTTGTTTTGCCTAAGTCAGCTGCAATTGGGGCTGCTGCAGTGCAAGCTTACTGTATATATCGCAAGCAGCATTAATTACATTTAAATAAACACATTTTATTTAAATTATAAAAACATGCTCACTGTTCTATATAATGTATGTTTAAACTCCATGTGAAAGTTCTATTCTATTTATATGGATTACCTGTAAAATAGGATATTTAATCAAATCTAAAAGTAGCTACAGTGACATCACCAGTAAATTATGCAAATTAGTACCATCAAAGGTTCGAACCTTCCTTCTGTAATGTGCTCCGAACCTTCGAAGATCAAAATGTACCCTTTGTTGCAGCCCTAAATGTTACAGATTTTTAGTTCTGTTTTTCAGTTAGTTTGACTAACTTTCCCGTGTACTTTTTTTGATGAGTTCACGTAATGAAATGTATATCCTATGTTTTTATTTCTTTTTGTATTCACCTGTATTAAATGCAATGAGTATTTCAATTCCACAAAATATATTTGTTTCAACCAGTTCTAGTCCAACTAGTGTTTTGTTTAAGCCATTATTGAGCTTCAATTGTACTTTTCATTTAGGGAATTTCCCTTTTGGCAAAGATAGCTGAAGCAAAATATATGTTATCTGAAATATAGTGGTGACTTTGTGGAATATTGGTATTCCAAGCAAATGAAACCAGACATGTTACCAGCTACGAACCATGCATCACTTACCTGTACAATTGACAAGTAATCGTTGTTAAACACCAGTAGCTGGTAACTGGTTTGTCAAGATCAGTTCTCTTCTGTAAGCTCTGAAATTGTCATGAAAATGGGCTCCGTTACACATTTCCATTGTCGATACTAACTGAAATGTATTGGTGCCATAGCAACTGTATCTAAGACACACTTGTTACTCTTGTATAAGGCTGCCAAGTTTCACATTTTTTTAAAAACATGTAAATGACACCTATTGAACAATGGACAGGGCTTGCTTAAGAAAATGCTAGTAATTTATAGAACAATCAGTGGCGCTGGAACTATTTTTTTAGTGGGGACTATACAGAACAAAACTATAACCGGTGTATATGATAGAAGCCATGCATTCAGTTGTTATTTTAAACATGTTAATAAAACAAAGCCAGCATCAACATCTGTTTGTCTATTTAAGTAAAAAAAAAAAAATAACTTAAAAAAAAAAAAACACTGTCCTTGCTAAAATGTGTATAGCATGCTGGAGCAAACCAGTCAAACTAGCATGTTCTGTTGTGATCCACTTAAATACTGCGATTTTCAGAAATGTCTTGTTTACTTGTAAAAGCAGGTTGAGCAGCAGTATTTTATTTAGGGTAGCTGTTGTAGACAAGGACAGTCAGAAGGCTCTAAAGGCAGGTTTGCGCTCAAGTATCGTGCTGATTCATTTTTAATGAGGGAATGGACATCCACAAAGCAGCTCCCCCGGTAGCAGCATTCACTACAAGTTGATTTCAGCAGGTGGTGCCGCTGAGAATTTACAAACAAATCTTATTTTCTTTTCTGAGGCATTTCCAAAAACTTCCTACTGTATACAAGTTTCCAATGCGTTCCAACTACTAACCGACTCATGAAATTGCGGTTTTATAATGTCCCGCCCCTGTTGTGACAGTCAGCACTGGTTGGTCTATTATTGTTTGTGTTCAAAAGCAATGTAAAAAGGGTGCAGTGCATTGCACACACAGATCATTAGTTTCACCAAACTGGCAGGATTCGTCATGGCACCAGCCGGTGCCCAGCACCCCTGTACTTCAAGCCCCACCTCCATGTCCTGAGCTAATTTCCTATTTTATCTTTGGGTAAACTCTTTTATATCTATTCTCTGGTAGACCTAATCATTTGAGTAGAATGGTGTGCTGCTATTGGAACTTAGTTTATCGAGTATAGAATCTAACCGGGTCATCAAACGCCCATGGTGGTCTGGAGTTGGTAAAGTCTGTGGGCTAGTTATTGGTGTTTTAAGTTTTGAAAGCAAACTATATTGAAATCAAATTGAAATGGTTTACTTGTCAGATAAATACAAAATCCTCCAAAAAGCTTTAATACACAACATACAAAATGTGTATTTATTGCAAGATCAATATTAAAACAGGCCTTCTGGAATTTAAATGTATTCATTTGTTCATAACTATCCGTCAGTTTTCTGGGTACACAAATACACAGTGATTCTCAAGGTGAAATTTAAGTGTGAATATCATCCTGGAAAAATGTACCCTTTCATCTCAGTAACATGCTACCACCACAATGCCTCCTATCTCAGATACAATTTCAGATGGTCACCTTTTTATATTTGCAGGTTTTTAAAAACACTGTGTCCAAAATGTGTTGCTGACCGTGAAATTGACCTCTGACCTAATATGGCTTAAAGTTTCTGGGGTGTAAAGATACTTGATATTTTTTAAATTGCGGTCTATCAGTGGTACAGACTACACATTTTAAAGGACACATAAGGACCTTTTTATTTTATTATGTTGCTACAACTGTTAACGTAAGGTGTGTGTGTGTGTGTTTTTTTGTTTTGTTTTGGGATTTTTTTTTTTTACATTTTGACCGCTTTAACTTTTTAATTGCATTCCCTGCCACAAGATGGCTTCTCATGTACCTCTCAGAACTACATTTGCCATCATTCTCCCGCGCACATAAGTAACAGATAGATTTACCAGTGAGCAGGAGGAGGATGGGAAATGTAGTTCTGAGAGGTCCATGCGGGTACACGGTAAGCCATCTTGAGGCAGGAAATGCAATTAAAAAGTTTAAAGTGGTCAATGTAAAAATAAATAATTAAAACAATACACACACCTTATGTAAACAGTTGTAGCAACACATGGGAACATGTAACACAATAAAATATAAAAGGTCCTTATGTGCCCTTTTAAGGTACTGACTTTGCAGTTGGTACAAAGCAGCTTACTGTGATTAATTGTCAAATTGTTACCAATGTTGTCCAGTAACAATTAACCATTCCACTGCCACAATTGTAAGCACTTGCCATATTCTGATTTATATATATTATATATATATATATATATATATATATATATATATATATATATATATATATATATATATATATATTATATATATATATATACACACACACTAACATATAGTCTCTGACTAATACAGACACCTTTATGCCCTACATATGGATATGTCAGACACAGTGTATGTACCCCAATAGTAAGCAGTTATGTGACTCTAGATCACTATGATCCAAAAATACACACTTAAAAAAAGGTTGTTATACTGGCACAAAAACAGACAAAAATAAACAGAAGACCAGATACAAGTAGCCTATTAAATCTAAGATTAAGACATAAGGTCTATCATTTCCCCAGGACTACTAGTCTTTTTTTGTTCAAAAACATTTCAAATTCTCATTAAATTTGAACCCATGACAGTGTGCTACCTTGTTTGAGCCTGTTGCCTGTTAAAGTAATGCATCCCAGCATCTTCATGGAATCGCGTGTATTAAACTACCATCAATTTATCTGTAGAAATTGCTTGTGAAAAAGCCCTATATTCAATACCCTGTATAACAAGTCATAAGGGGTCCCAAAGCCTGTTTCCATGACCATGTTTCTTATTGCTGCACCAGGTCTGTCATGGAGCAATTGTTTCTATTAATTGATTAAGGCATGAAGCGTGGTGGAACTGGAAACGCTCAGAACATTGTGTACCACGAGGATGTTAGACAAGCAAGGAAACTGTTTTCCTCATTCACAGTAGGGCATTTTAAAAAAGTCTGTTTTTACCAATAGTAAAGCAATATGTCCATTGTTTAAATTCAGTTTTAACAAGTAAATACCCATGTATTATATAGTATTGTAATTGTGTTCTAGAACTTTTTTTTTCAAGCATGTTACAATCAAACATATTAAAATAGTTATATAATAAAGAAAGCACTAGTTTCATGTAACAATTTCTGAAGAGTTTTTTTTTCAGAATCATCAGTTTTGGTAACAAGGCTGTCCAATTGTGTGGTGTGGTGTGTTTTTTTTTTTATTTATTTATTTTAACTATCTTTATATGTCAAACTTTAAATTGAAGACTTTGGAAGGTGCCTGCATTGAAATAGTAAATAACTGCAAATATTTGGGTGTGTGGTTTGATAGGAATTTTAATTTTACAGCACACGTCGATATGTTCTCAAAAAAACAAAAAGTGGAATTGGGTTATGTTTGTAGACATCAGTCCTGTTTTTCAGAACAAACTAGAAAACAACTGATCTTACGTACATTTATGCCTCTGATTGACTGGTGACATTATAGAGTATCTACAACCACGCTCCTAAGAGAACTGCATGGATCCTTTGTTCCATTCTGCATTGAGGTTTATAACTAACCTGGGTTATTCTGTTTATCTGTGATGCATATAGATTGGCTGGTCTGACTTTATCTTGTAAAGACTGAAACACTGCTACTGTTCATAATTTAAGGCTATGCTTTGCAAAACCCCAAATTATCTTAATAAATTGTTAATTACCTCTAGTAGTATGTACAATCTTATATTGCAGAATGTGTTCTAAATTTCAGTTCCTGGGTTTTGCACTGAATTTGGAAAAAAAGACATTGAGTTTTCTGGCTCCCTGGTTTTTTAATAAACTTCAGGAAGAACTAAAACTTACTGTCCTGATACCCTTAAAGAAGTTCAAACAACAACATTGACATCTATGTAGTACAGACATGTTTTTGTTTTGGCCAGTGCTCCTAAATTTGTTAATTTGATTAACCTTATTTGTATTGGTTGTGCTCATTAAATGTGTTTTTAATCAGCTTATTGGAATTTTCGAAAAAATTCAGTATATGATTATGCTAATAAAATATAATCTGTAGCGTAATCTATCTTTGTCTTTATCCATTGCATAAAGTGTGTTTGTTTTGATCTGAAAACCAGTGTGTCACTGTATATACTTTATAATTACCTACATTGTTTTTTTTTTGTTTTTTGTTATTGAATTCTCCTTTCATAAGGAACTGTGACAAAATTACTGTCACTTCTGCAAACCAGCCAGCAGAAATGAGTGGTGCTCTTCTTTTAATGTTACAGTATCAGTTCTTTAAATATTGTCTGGAACATTGAAATCAAACTAATAGATTTTAAGAGTGAAACTGTGACAAGTTTTTGTGACAGCAGTACTTGATAGGGAGCTGGAGCTGTCATTTTCTGCTATACAAATTAACAAGGCCCTTTTCATTTCTTTTGGTAAATGGTATTTGCTAGACATGAAAGCCTGTTATGATGATTTATAAGGTTCAGGAGCTTGATATACATTGTGAAATGCATCATCTTCACATTCAGTGCTAGAACGTTTGCAGAGCTCCAAGTCTAGCTCCATTAAGATAATGAGCTTAGAGATGCTATGCCAGGAAGCTAGCCTGGTTAAATAAAGATTGCATTATCTTGCATTATTTAGTATGTCAGTAGTTTTTATACATTCAGATATGATTCCTGAGTATTGCTATTCTCTGGCTTCTTTTTTTGCATGCTTGGAAGCAATGAATACACTTGCTGTTCGGTAAACTTTATAATATTCCTCCTTCTATAATGCATTTCATAACCCATATTGCATACCAGTACAACATATAAGGACCCTTTTTAGTTTAATTTGGGTAATAAAATATATTATGGTGAAATGATCACATATTGGCTACCTTACAGGGGAATGACAAAATCTTATTGGCATACATAAAACTGCTCAAATATTGAATAATGCAAGATAAATACACTGTGTAACAATTTTTTTTTTTTTTGGTTCCTGGGTAGTAAGTGTTATTTCCTAATTGCTTATGCCTCAAAAATATAGAAAATGGCTATTATTCCCCACAAACTTTGCTTTTGTGACCAGGACAGTGATATTTTGAAATTTACCTATTTTCCAGAACATTCCAGATAGATTCAGTGCTGAGTAAACTTGGAGTAGCTTCTAGAACTTTCCAGTAATATAAATAGTAGTATAAATACAGGGGCCTTAAGCCCACCATTTCAGTTTAGTTCCAGCTGCCTAAGTGGATACATATCTGCATTTTTCTGAGATGGCCTTGAAGTATGATGAGTATGGCTGGGAGGTCATAGGATAATTCAAAATGGTGGCATTCCTGATGGGTCTCCAAGGCGGTTTTACTAAGTTTCCCTGCTATCTTTGCCTTTGGGATAGCAGGGACACCAAGGCGCACTAGCACAGGCGGGACTGGCCACAGCGGACCGAGTTCTCTGTGGGGAGGAACAACGCCAAGTGGGAGCCACTGGTGGACCCCCGGAAGGTATTGATGCCACCACTGCACATCAAACTGGGCCTTATCAAACAATTTGTCAGAGCTGTAGATAAGGAGTTGGCAGCCTTCAAGTACCTTCAAGACTTCTTCCCTAAGCTGTCTGAGGCAAAGGTAAAAGCTGGTGTCTTCGTCAGACCACAGATAAAGAAGATCCTGGAGTGCAATGAATTCCCCAAGAAGCTCACTAGTAAGGAGAAAGCAGCTTGGAACAGCTTTGTCGCAGTGGTTCTGGGCTTCCTGGTCAATCACAAGGCCGAAAACTATGCGGAGCTGGTTGAGACTCTGGTGAAGAACTACGGCACAATGGGCTGTAGGATGCCCCTCAAAGTCCATATCCTTGATGCTCATCTTGATAAATTCAAGGAAAACATGGGAGCATACTCGGAGGAGCAAGGTGAGCGCTTCCACCAGGATACGCTGGACTTTGAACGCCGCTACCAAGGACAGCATAACGAGAACATGATGGGAGACTACATTTGGGGGCTGATTTCGTGAAAGTGATTTACAGTATAATCGTAAATCCCGAAAAACTACTCGCTTCTAAATCTTTTGTAGTCATTTTTGTATTACTTTAGTATAAATACATGTTAATTTGGATTCATATGTTGTTTTTTTCTGACTTTTAAGTGAACGAAAAGACACACATTTGCCCATTTTCTCATTGGAAATAGGTAAATTTCAAAATATCACTGTCCTGGTCACAAAAGCAAAGTTTGTTGGGAATAATAGCCATTTTCTATACTTTTGAGGCATAAGCAATTAGGAAATAACACTTACTACCCAGGAACAAAAATTGTGCTACATAGTGATAGAAAAGTAAATATAAAGTGTCCCAAATAAAAGACCTTGCACATTTTAGAAGTTTAAACTTGAACTCCATCTCCTTTGGAAGAGGAGTGGAAAAGATGATAAAACAAATGGGACTAAAAGTATGAAAATGGTAATTAAAACACTTGCAAGTACAGTCAACTACAATACCAATATTAAGAGCCCAGCAACAGCGTTAAATGTATTTGGAGTTGTTATTATCAGGTGTCAATGCCTGAAAGACATGCTTAATATTGTGACAACTTCTTGTGCATTGAAATTACTGAGTATGCACTATCCACTGGTGCCAGTGCTTACTGGCAGTATCTTCTGGGCATAACTCAAAAACAGTAGGATATAATTTAAAGCAACACAAAACAGGATTTTATTACATGTAGAGTAATTTTATTTATTTTGAGCTGTATGAGTACATATATAAAGGCATGGTTTTATTCCATTCAGAATGTTGGAATATATGCAAATTGGCAGGAAAACAACACCCTACACTGGATACATCACTCCATGTCCTCAAGATAAACCTTCAGAATTCACTTTTGCATTGCAAAGTAGCTCATATTATTAATCTAACATTAAACAAGGATAATGATTGTCCCTTTTTGTTGGTTAGTAAAGCAAACCTCTGTGAACTTATAATTGCAGGGGCATATTTAAACAGCTGGGTGCATATGAAAGCATTTCCTGTTGCACACTACCAAATAAGGTTGTGTTTAGGAATTTGTGTAAACTGTGATTTGACTAACATTAAAAAAAAAAAGTATGGTATAAACCTTTTTGTTCATGTTGTAAACTGTTTGAAAAGGTGGTACTTCCCCATTATTATTTTTTTTTGTAAATGGGGAATGGTATTTAGTTAGGGAATCTGCAAAAGTTAAGGTAGCGCTCCAAAACGGAGTTATGTTTTGTTTTCTGTTTGTTTTTTTTTTTTTTTTTTTTTTTTTTTTTTTTTTTTAATAATAAAATCTGCACCAAAGTACACTATTTAGCTAGCTTTGTGCCACTGTTGCGAGGTAGCATCACAGCCCAAATCATATTGGCAAGGAGAGAGACTCAGACACCGAAAGGTGCAAGGTTAAAATGCCAATGTGCGGTTTTAATAAACACAAATAACACAGACAAATCATTTAAGAAAACACACTTGGCAAAATAAACAACATAAGAGCCAAAACAAAAGGATTCACAAAAATTCACGAAACGTAAACAAGCAGACAGTATGAACACAGACCTCCACCTCTGTCATCAACATCAATACCTAATTAATACTAATTTAATCATTTATTCAATTGGGAGTAATTTAACTTCCTCCCTGCCAACCCAACATTTCCCACACAAACAAATAGGCAGGGCTTCCACACTGCCACAGGCCACATACCAACTTTGTTTACAACACTGCATCAATGAGAACTCTGTTCCAGTTTTTATATTAATAAAGATCTTTTTATATTAATAAAGAAGTTGGCAAGTAGCATTTGAATATATTTTTGGAAGCAGTTAAGCTGTTACAACTTAATGAAATGAATTACCCTTAAGTACTACCATGGTAAATTTGCACAACGTTTCTCTTGTTTATAATTGAAGTAACTTAAAAAAAATGATGGTGAGTAAGTAGATTCAAGAAAATGCACAGAGTCCTTTTCTTCAATCAGTTGCCAGGTTTATTGAAATATGCAGGGAGTCTGGTCCCAGGTACAGGACAAACAGAATACTCATCATTACAATGTTTGCATGACATTAAATACCCTTCTGTATAGATGGTCCACCTCCCCTTTCTCTGACACTTAACCAATGGTCAAGGTAATTTAATTTATTGTGTGTGTGTGTGTGTTTTTGTCTGTGTGTGTAGGCTAGTGTGACAACCTCTGAACTCAGTGCATTCTTCACACTCCTGGAGACAAAAGGTCCATACATCTGCCTTTTGTTATCTTCTTGCGACCCCCTTTGATCCTGGTGGCATTATCTCTTTCGATCTCTCTGAAGTCTTTAGAGCCTGTGCTAATTGTAGTCCACAGCATTGTTCTCTCGTTAGCTTGCAGTCAATGTTGGGCAAGCGCTTGTAGACGCAACATCTCTGTCAGTGGTTAGCAGTACATGCAATTTGAACCAAACAGTCTGCTATCTGCAATATTAGTCTCTTTTCAGAAAAGAACACCAGTATAGCTCTGCCAGTCCACATGCGTAGCACTCCTAATCAATTCTCGATCCATGTTTTCCAACAATAATGCTTATACTGTGCTTTACTATGGTTACCAATGATTCTCTGCGATTGACCTTGTTTGTGTTTTGCAATACTTCTGCAATAATTTGCCTATTTGTAGACTAGTTGTCTAGGTACTCTTAAAAATAAAAAGGCAATAGTTATTGTTTCCCTTATTTATTTATGCATGCCCTATAAGGTCATCATGTTAACACATTCATGAGGTTTTCAGTAGTGTTTCTTGTTGCAATTTCTCAAATACTGTGGTGTTTTTTGGTGTTTGTTTTGTTTGGTTTGTTTTTGCAAACTGTAACTACAACTCAAGAGCAAATCCTGAAACCACAGGAAAGGACTTTACAGATTACAGCTATGGCCAAACATTTTGCATCACCTAGAATTTTAGGTGATGCAAAATGTGTGTGTGTGTGTATATGTGTGTGTGTGTGTGTGTGTCTCTCTCTCTCTCTCTCTCTCTCTCTCTCTCTCTCTCTCTCTCTCTCTCTCTCTCTCTCTATCTCTCTATATATCTATATATATATATATATATATATATATATATATATATATATATATATATATATATATTAACATCATGTAAGAAATTTTATTTAACATCATGTAATCAAAGAAACTACAAAATTCTATCAAGCCTACCAAAAGCCTTAATAGTAGTACAATATTATAGCAACATTATTCAGCAGGTTTAATTCGACTTTTTGAAGCAAAATGTACTAATTCTATAGGGTAATGCAAAGCTTTTGGCCATAGCTGTATATCGAAGTTGAGTTAAACATAGTGTTTGAGTAATTGCACTCTGAATGATTGGAAAGAAGCAAATCTCACTTTAATAAAAGCAGAAACCACTGCTTGGAGCAAAGTAATAAAGCACTCGCATCCATTGTGAGTTACTGTAGAAGCATAAGAAATTAGATTGAAAACACACACGCATACATTATATATTGCACCTCAGGAAAGTTTGATTGGATTTTAAGAACTTCGAAAACCTTGTGCTTTATCTCTGTGAACCAAATACAAGAAGAAAAAAACGTGCTTAAGAGTTCAATTCTCATAACTACCAACGGTTCCTCCTTTGTATAAAAATAAAATGGCTTGTGTTGTCATTTTCTGTATTTGTATAGATATACAGTAATTCAGGACCAAATGGCAATGCCGGGAAAAATTTTAAAGTTCACCTACAGCTCTGGGACACTGCGGGACAAGAAAGGTAAGGTTTTATGAATATATATTTTGCATAGGAAAAAAATACACTTTACCATAAAGTAAAAATAATATTTAAATAACCACAAAATGTGCAATCTCTGACACAACCTAATGTATTGTATTGTAAAAATCCAGTAGACCGGTACCCTTAACAGATTGTATACACTGTACATTAGCAGTTAGTCAGGATATACAGAACATTTTAACAAAGACAAAAGAAAACAGCATTTAAAAAGAAGCAATGCACATTTGCATTAGTTCAGACTGTTTTGTACTCCACAGAATGGAATCCTTAGCATTTATAATAAAGTGCTTTTAATCAGAAGCAGCCAGTTGGACTTTTGTTTTTTTTATAACATAATGATGAACACGTAATACTGATGTCGAATACAGAAGAACTTAAAGGGCACATAAGGACCTTTTTATTTACATGTTCCCATGTGTTGCTACAACTGTTTACATAAGGTGTGTGTTTTATTTATTTATTTATTTTTTACATTTTCCCATGTGTTGCTTGTTTTAGGTGTGTTATTGTTTTTTATTTATTTATTTTTTACATTTTGACCACTTTTTTAAAGCTTTTTAAAAGTGCTTGCACCTGCCTAAAGATGGCTTCCTGTGTACCTGCATGAATCTCTCAGAACTACATCTCCCATCATCCTCCCGCTGACTGGTAAATCCATCTCAGTTGCATATGTGAGCAGGAGGATGATGGAAAATGTAGTTCTGAGAGGTCCATGCAGGTACATGGGAAGCCACCTTGAGACGGGGAATGCAATTTTAAAAGTTAAAAAAAAAAAAGTGGTCAAAATGTAAAAATAAACAAACAAAACCATACACACACCTTACGTAAACAGTTGTAGCACACATGGAAACATGTAACACAATAAAATAAAAAAGGTTCTTATGTGCCCTTTAAGGAAATGTATGAAAGAAAGGTGACCATTTGGCCCATCAATGCTTGGTTCCTAGTAGCTGATTGATTCCAAAACTTTGTTGCTTGGTAACTGACACCTAAACTATATATTGACTTGGTACTGTAAGAACAGTGGGTTATGAATGTATTGTATTTTACAATCTGCATTAGAAAAAACACATGTTACTTTTGATTATCTATCAAATCTTATCGCACCATTTTAAGCTGTTATTTCCTTCAGCGCCTGACTGTACTGCTATGCCCTGCAGCGCTCATTTAAATAGCGAGGCAGCTGAAAAGATATTAATGGTGTTTGCAAATTTTTAAAATAGCCTCAGTTTTTAAGTAGGTATAAATAACACAGCTGTTCCTGCAGATTTTTTCCCAGCAGAAGCTGCTGTGTGGGAACAAGCAGCTAACTTTGGGTTCTATGGAAATTTGCTACTAACTTAAAAACGAGTCACCTGTTTGGTGGATGTTTTGGTTAGACAGAGCCACTAAACTGTGCTTTGAAACATTAATTTAATAAGTGCTATTTTTAGGCTTCAGTTTTTCCCGAAGTGCTATTTTAAGTTTTTATTTATTTATTTATTTATTTATTTTTTTAATGTAGAAGTAGCTCAGCTGGTTTGAGTGAAATGCAGCATTCTTCTTCTACTTCTTTTTATTATTGCTTTGTGTTTGCAGAGAATTGACTAGGTGGTTGATTGGTTACCTTTTAAATAACTTAAAATAAGACATTCATCATAATGCAAGAGATAATGCAGGTCATGCAGTGTTCTATAAAGGAACTGTGTGACAGGGACCATCTGAAAGACATCAATCGGTAACCCAGACGTAGAAAGCAGGTATTGAGCAGGCTCTGTCGATCACATGAAGTGTGTCATGCAGGAGTGATTATCAAGTGATGAGGCTGTGTCCACTTCAGCAGCTGCACACCATTTTGAATGAAGTTGCTACTCCATATAGAAATTAAAGTACAAATAGTAGCACATTGCAATGGATATCAAAACTAATGATTTTAATAAATGTCAAGGTATGCTTGAGTTATTGATCATGCTAGTTGAAAAATGACTTCAATCTATGCTGGAGCAAGGCACTGAATTAGTTTGATTTAGTGTTCTCCTTTGTGCCTGCAGGGCCAGGACAGGTACATCTCTTACACACTTGCTGTTTTATGAACCATAAACATTGAGTGGCTATTTTATGTGGAGTGTCACTGTACAGTAAGGATAAGACGAACCTCTCCACCTGAATTAGCAGACAAAAGCTGCTGACTGTTAAATGAACCAGAGTCCTGCATTGCTGTTTACAGGTTCAGGAGCCTCACCACGGCCTTCTTCCGAGACGCCATGGGCTTTTTATTAATGTTCGACCTCACGAGCCAGCAAAGCTTCTTAAACGTCAGAAACTGGATGAGTAAGTATCAAATGGAATGCTGTAAAGCTAAAGTAACGTGCAGGCTTGATGTGTCCTAGAAAATGGATGGCATGTGCTTCCTCTCTCCCTCCCTCCCTCCTTCCCTCGCGTGCTGGCCATTTGAGGGATTTCTGTTAATTAACATGCAATAGCTGATGTGGTTCTTCTTTTTAATGGTGAAATGCATTTAATGAAGGTTATTAGAGGGCATCCTATTGTTTTGAAACGTGTTCATTCATGTAACTTTGTACTGTATTTGCCAACATCCGTGTTCTTGCACCATGGCTTGTCCGGACTAGAAAATATTAAATTGTAGGTATGCCAGATAGTGTCAACATTACATAATCAGTAAATCGTATTTAGAAGATGTTCCTAGGCATTGATTAGGAAGCAAAAACCCTGCGAACATTGAAGCAGGCAGGTAACAAGCAACATACCCACACTATACTTTTGTTTGCTGAGAGGTGTGTGTGCTGATATCTATCTATTTATTTATTTATTTATTTGTATTTGTTTACAAATGCAGTTGAAAACATTAAATACAGTTGAGTATAGGTAAAGAGGCACATTTTTTACTGTTACTTTTACTACAGCCTGAGGGCAGAGGTAAAATAAAATAATAAAACAGAGGTACGACATGAACATTTTTTCAAATACTCAATCATAAATTCTAATATGAAATGTATAAATATCTTGGGGGTACTAGGCAAAACGCTTGTCTACTTTGGTTTATTTGATAAACCGAAACCTGGGCCTGGTATTGCACCTTGGATTTCATCAATCACAGGTCCGTGGTTAGCCAAGGGTTAATGCAAGGTCCAGCGTTTCTGCTCAGTTTTACACATGACATGGACATTACATAAACAAATAGCTTTACACTCTTCTTTTAAGGTAAATTGCATTTGTTTCTCCTCCTTTTCTAGGCCAACTCCAAGCTAATGCATATTGTGAGAATCCAGATATAGTATTAATTGGGAACAAAGCAGATTTGACTGATCAGAGAGAGGTTCAGGAAAATCAAGCAAAAGAGCTGGCAGATAAATATGGGTGAGTACTGTACCTTATGTTATTGACAACCCTGGCATCATGTACCGCTGACAGTATGGCATGTTTTTTTTTTTAAACCAGGAATTAAGTATTTGTTTATAACATGCATTGACATGCACGATAGCACTTTAAATCGGGCTCTGAGTCTTTGAACAGCATGTAGGAACAGTGATGGCTCCAGGGTCTGTGTTCATCACCAGAATGCCATGCAAATAAAAAAAAAAAATAGAACTGGGTGAAACCAAAACTTGAGTTATTGTGAGTACTTGAAGACCAGAGAAGAAAAACATTTCACGAGCCAATGATGGTGTTGTAAACACCTTCTTCTCTTTAAAGAGGTCACAGATTCATAATATTGTAGTATGTGCATTAGGAGAGGTGTTGGTGTTCAGAACTAATGCCTGCTTGTCCTGACTAGCTGACTTTTAACACTGGTCAAGAACTGTAGCTTGGCTGAATCCCTCCAGCACTGACATTTAATAAAATTTTAAAAAAAAAAATCTAATCTTAATTTCCTTATTTGTGTGTGATGTTTTTTCCTTTAGGTGTCCCTCGTTGTAAAAGCATGGTAAATTACTAAACATGGTTAACAACAGTAAGTCAGGGCAAAAGCATAACCTGCTTAAGCATTGTGCAGATGTACTTTTATAAGTGGTAATGCATCGTAAAAGGCCTTACTTGTTGAAGGTGGTGGGTGTCGTTGTGTATTAGTGTTAAAGAACCTCCTGCAGTGTTTACAAGAAACACATCACTTTATCACTGCTGTTTCTCGTGTTGTCCATATCTCAACAGTTTATTTTTTCAACATATTCCTGATAGTTTTGATATTTTCTTTAAATTTTACTTGATAACATACGCCAGGAGAGGGAGTTTTTTTCTTCTAAGCGTCACATTGTATCCAGTTCAAGCTTCCCTCTGAAACAATGCTGGTTGTGTGATTTAAAATGAGTGCTGTATTGTGGGAACTGAAAACTAGCATTGTTGCTGGAGAAAGTGTGATCTGGATACGCTGCAGTCCTTAGAATCAGAGATGAAAAGTCTCTGATTCTAAGTCTCTGAAAGTATTCCGATTTATTTATTTATTTATTTATTTATTTTTTAAGCTATTAACATAATTGTGACAGTTGGTGAAGTTCTTATTTTTTATTTTTTTTTCCCACATAAAACGGGGAGAAAAAAAAACCCTGAAAAAATAAGGCTCAATTTAATTAAGGTGGGTTGTTTTTACATTACTACCCCATTAGTGCTTGCAGACGACTGTCTTGGCAAGTTGCCATTTTATTTGTTGAAAACAACTGCAGTGAATTAAAGAGTTAGGGTGCAATGCTACAGTTCACATTGCAGAAAATGGCGAAAATAATCTGTTTCACTTGTGGAGCGAGCGACCTGGGGGCAGAGGGTTGATAGTGGTCATTGTTTTCAAAGCCTGTAGACCCCCACTATCCTAGAATAATCCATAAGTTAGGCATGCATAGCTCACCTTCAAACTGTGAGCGCCATCACTGCCTTTTATTATAAATGCTTTCCTGTTAAATATACTGACGGTACACTAGCGTCTTATACAACAATGACTAAGTCTGCTTTTTTAAAAATAAATGTAATCTGCATGCATACTTGCATACCAGTTATATGAACCCCTGATTATTAAGAGGCTACGAGGCGTTGGGAAGCAATATTTTCTGCAGAAAACATGTAGACAGAATACATACTTGTCGCAGTAACTATAGCCTGTCTGCATGTTCTTTGTGTTGTTGGAGACAAACATGGTGATTCAGCGAATTATAAAATACACCCTGTTTCTAAACAAGCATTTTTTGAAAAAGGAAGTTGCCAGTCATTTGATTTACATAGCAGGCAGAGTGAAAATTCAAGAGGTCATTTTAAACTTTATTAACTGAACATTAAGATTTCTTTATGTTTTTTGTTGCGTATGGACCCTTTAAGTAAAATAAATAAATAAATAAATTTACATGACAAGTAATTAGTATTTGTTTTTAATTGCACTATTTTCTTACTTTTTCCCATTGTAACATCAAATGATGCAGAAAATGTCAACTTTGTGCTTAAAATAATTTACAATATTAAATGCTTAGTATTGCAAATAGGCCCAAACAAGTGGATGATTAGCTCAAATTCAAGATCTCTTGCCTTGTGTGTGCTCTGTAACAAATTTGCAAACCTTCAATTAGTGATCCGGAAACACAAACTGCAATTTTAGCGCTTTCCTGTGCACTTTTATTATTACTGGCTGAAGCTTAATTGATAGGAAATTACCCACTTATGCCTCAGCCACATTCCAGGCAAGGACTAATTAAGGTAGGATCCCTTTTTCCTTGTCAACCAACACTCACATCTGTACACACACACACACACACACACTTTTTTCTCTCCTTTCCCCCACCTTGCCACTGCCTGCACTGAAAGTATTCTGTGTGGCTTCTTTTGTATTATTATTATTATTATTATTATTATTATTATTATTATAGCTAAAAAACAGGGGGAAAGGAAAGTGCCACACAAATAGAAATGAATAAGAACAATTGAAAGTGTACATAGTTCTTCTTTTACCATAATAATTAAAGGGGAGTTACTTTCTGATGTAAACAAGTTGCATTTGATATCCAAAGGAACAAGAACATTAAAATAAGACATTTTTCAGCCCTTGTGCACAGGGAAGAAAAAATAGATTTCACTTAAAACTGAATTTTTTTTTTTACCTCCAACTTTATTTGACTGGATACTTGAACCAAGTTTCACAGACCCTATTTTACCGCCCTGAAAAACAAAACAAAAAAAACATTCTGCTTGGCAGGTGCTGTTTTGTTCACTCTCAAGTATTGACATCTCTGGGTTTGTGAAATCAGCAGTTAAAGTTCACTTATTTGGTATACGTTCTAATTTCAGGTGTAATCTGAATCTTAACTTCATTCGGTTTAGGCTTCTGAGCAATAAATCCAGCATAGCCATGGATCCCAGATTCCGGCCACTTTTCATCTTTTTTTAAATTTCTCCTCACTGTCATCTCCTGTAGAGTATAATTTATTTTCTCTTGGAAATGATAGTAAATGTTGAGAAATGTATTTCCCAGTTGATTTATGAATGTCAGAAGAGTTGGCTATGTTTCTAAAATATAACCATGCGATAAGGACAACACAGAAAACATCAAATGAAGTGTGCTTCTTGGAAACGTTGCAGGGTGTTCTAAATTTGTAATGTGATGCTTTTCATTTATTCCTTTTTTATTTAAACTTAAGGAAACACTGAGGACTGTCATCCCTGAACTGAAAATAAGAAGCAATTATAACAAAGATGTACTTGCTATAATACCTTCACACTTAATTTAGCAATACCATCTTAAATGATATTTGACAATAACAGTCGAATTCTCCTATTAACAGAGTTGCATTTCCAAATGACTTGCTCTATTATTTTTTTCTCAACAACAGGATACCATATTTTGAGACTAGCGCAGCTACAGGATCAGACGTTGATAAAGCAGTAATCACGCTCTTGGATTTAATAATGAAGCGTATGGAGCAGTGTGTGCAGAAGACAGCACCCGAGTCTGCCAACGGAGGGGGCTCAGGAAAGCTAGAGGCTGTGCAACACCAGGAGAAGAAGTGTGCCTGTTAGACTGCAAGTTAAACGATCCCCCTTCTAAAGAAAACCCCAACAATGGACAAAAAAGAAGTTATGTTATTTAATCATGGAACATGTTGGTAGGAAGCTGTAAGTCAGACTTGTCAGGCCACATTTGGCTGTACCGTAAAGATTTGCTTGAGCATCCCATTCTCAATACTGTATCATTATATAAAGTAGACATTGAACATAACACTGTCCTAGCAATATAATGAGCACCATCTTTGTGGATATTATTAGTGGCAAGTTTGGCCAGTCTAAGACATGGTCTCAAGATATCAAAGATTCATAATCCAAAGTTTCACAGTCTGAAGTGTTCGGCCATGCTTGCTTTTCTTTTTCATTCAGAGATCGCCCTTTTTTTAATTAAAAAATGTTTGATTGAACCTGTTAAATCTCCATCCAGGACCAGAATTGAACTAATATAGTCTTAACTAGATTGAGATGTGGTAATTGGGCAAAGGTTGCATATTGTGCGTATGGCAGTCACAGTGGAATTGTATTATTTCTTTCCTGACTGGCATGGGTGCATTCACGATAACGACGTCTCTTAAAAAATGTAAAATGAAAAAGACACTTTTTAAAGAGTGCAGTGGTCTGCTTCCTCTCCTGGTTTAAAATCCTGATCAGGCTGACCAACATCTGATTTCAAGGTGATTCCAACTTATTTCTGGCAGGACAGTGTACTATTTACTGTACTATAAACAAATGTAAGGTGCTTCAGTAAATCTGCTCTTTATATACTGTACAGTTATGAAGGTGAAATCTGTGGTATGATATAGTAAAACATGGAGACTCTTCTTCATTCATATTTAAGATGATTAATATGAATAAAGCATTTAATTAACCAATCACCTAGATAGCTATTGCTATATTTGTGCCAAACCTGTTTTTCCCTTTAGTACTCACACGAGCATGGTGCATTTGACAAGTCTGCCTTAGATGATCATAGGTCAAAGGTGGTGGTTGAGAATTTGTTTTACCCTAAAGTGTAAATTACTCTCATTTGTTCCAAAAGATTTAAAAAAGAAAACATGTTAAAGGTAATAAAAATGAACACGTGCCAGGTTATAATTAAAGGCTTTTCAAAGTGTTTATAACTAACAAACTATTTCAATAAACCATACCTATTGTACACTTCCGATCATTATATACTGCAAGTATCAAAAATATTTTACCAAACATGTATTTTTGTTTTAAATTGTGCCATCTGGTTCTACAATATGAAATAAATACCTGTTTGCAAGCCTTGTAGTCAGGTTATCTTGCACTTCCTGTGGTCAGTTCACTTGGCGAGTGAAATTACCCCACCCCTAGAAAGCCTTATTTCCTGTCACTAACCAACTAGTGGTAAAATTAGCTAGAAAGTGAAACGGTAACATATTTCCTGAAAAAAAACAAAAAACAAAAGACAAGCAAACATTCTTTAACCTAGTGTAGCACAAGACCTTTATAGCAAGAGTAAGTGCACGACAGGTAAGCTTTAGAGTGAAATGTTTTGTTAGACACAACCATCATTTGTACGGTTGTTAATTTTTCATTTTATAACTCAAAAGGGTGTTCAAGAGCAATGTACTTGCATTAAGGTGAAGTAAAGCTTTGACATTTTTCACTACACGTCCATTCTAATAAAGAGAAGTGCTTAATATTTGCAGCTAAATACAACGCTGCTTCCCATCAAGGTTGCAATTTATTTATTTTTGTTTATAATTTAACTTCTTTTGAGACACTGGCCAAACTTTTTCATACCTTTTTTTTTTAATGCTTTATTTGGGGATTTCTTGTTATCCTATTATGCAGTGATGCGAAAGAAATGTGAATGGCACCAAGATACCAAGCTATTCACCTCCGCTTGTACATAAGTTATACTGTAATATTGATCATGAACATTTTCCGACTGGAACATGACACAGGTTCACTGGACTTAACTACAGTGGGTAATTACATAGTAACTGTATTTCTTTGCTTAAAACGTACCTTTCTCGGTGTGGAAATCATTACCAAATCAAACTTTAGTTTAGGTAAACAATCGTTTTGACAAAGTGGGGGACATTTAAAAAATTAAATGCGTAACACTGAAATGTCTGACTAAGTTAAGGATAAACAAATCTTTCAACAAAACTGCCACCTTCAGTGTTTTGTCGACCCACTTGTGTACAATGATACTACCCTGTGTTGAGTAGGTAGATACAGTTCTCTTATGTTCACTCAACAAATGAACCACACACTTTTACATTTTATATCAAGATAATTGGAATATCAACCTAGAAGAAATTGGTGTAACTCGTGAAAAATGTGTACAATCCCTTTGTTTTTATGTCAGCGTTTGGACTTAATAGCCGTTATCAAAAGTTTACATTGTCTAGAGGGTTATCTTTTCTCTGTTGTGGTGCCTGTGATACTATGTGATACTATGTGACCAATAATGTCTTGTGAAATTTGTAAAAGTTGTGAATTGCTGAATATTTGGAATGCATTCAAATATTAAGTGAAAATATATATATATATATATATATATATATATATATATATATATATATATATATATATATATATATATATATATTGCAGATTTGAATTTAATTGTTTAAAAAAACAATTATTTTGAGGAATTTGGAATGTTGTATGTATTTGAAATCAAGCAAAAAGAAAATCAATGTGTTATGCTTTATAAATATCAATATGCCTGAAATTACCTTAAGCATACACAGAGTTGTACCAAGCATATTAGAATGCACCCTTAGCATGGACCACATACTGAATGTGAGTGGCTTGGCAAGTGTTCTCTCTGTTTACCATTGTCTCATCACATCTTTAGTGTAGTCCTCCTGTCTTCTGCTGGTTCATTGCCTAAAATGACCACATGAGACATGGAACCTATTTTGCTAATGATGGTTAAATATTGATAATTTTTCTCAGTTAATTTTGAACTATGTGGGTTTTTTTGGTTGTTTTGTTTTTCTATGTGTGTGCTTTTAGTAACTACTGCAGGGTTAAAAAATAAAAACGAAATAAAAAGAATGCATTATGTAACTGTGCACGAGGTATTTGCAAACTTTTTGAAAAACGTACTAGTGTTTTTTTTTTTTTTTTTTTTTTTTTTTTTTTAGCAAGCGTCAGAACAGTATAGCTAGTTGCTATAAAAACACTCTTGAAACACTGCATGAAAGGCCAAAAAAAAAAAACTTAAGAATTTTCCAAAATGAGGGAGTCTTACTATAAATGAGTAAGACTGTTCATATATCAGCAGCACTAAAGTATAAAGTTGAACCATTATGGAATCAAAATAAGTACATTTTTACCCATATTGGCAATAAACTATATTAAACCATACTGCTATTTGCCTAGTATTATAACATACCTAATCCCAGCATTTACTGTAATATTATAATATGGGGGGGGGGCATCAGTTAAAGCTGTTGGATGCTTTGTAGTTGTTTTTTTCCCACACTTTTTAAAACCTTTTTCCATTACTAATGGGCTGTTTCTAGGAAAGGGCATGTAGAATACTGACAGAGCCTCAGTAGGTTAACCAGTCATGAGAAACATCATCTGACTCCAGGGCTTTGATAAAGACTTCAAGAGAGCACTGCTGCCTCTTTGAGATGGTACAGATCCATCTGAATCGGTAGCTTGCTAAAATGCTGTTCAACCAACGGTCTTCTATTTTTTCAACTTTACTTTTGAAGTGTTTCCAAACCTTGATACTGTGGTGTCTCTGACCATGTGGCATTTATTCCTCTTTTAGTCATTAATTTCTGATGTTTCTATAAGAATGACAGAGAGAGAGAGATTGATTGATTCAGTCACTTCAGGATGAATGGAGTATTTTGTACCCTTTGAGAATGTATACTGTAAATAGGAATTGTTGCAATAGAAAGATTATTATAAAACTATCAGAAGCCTTTTCCTTTTAAGATTTAAAGGATAATGTCTACATGCTTTTATAGATTACCTGCACAGTATGAAACAAAACCAAAAATGTAGCATTGAATCCTACAGGGAAACTGTTTGGCAGTTAAATTCAGCTGTGTTAACTTAAATGTATGAGGGGGGAGTTCATAATGGGTGTTTAAAACAAAACTAGGTTTCAGAATTACCTTTAATATTGGATTGCTTGGTAATGAAATGTTCATGCTTACTTTATACGGATCCCCTGATTTTGTCTGACGGATGGGTTACAGCAATGCGGTCTCCCTAGATTTGCCCCACAGTTATATTTGCATTTATTCATTTGAAGCCCTCCAGGTAAGAATGGCAACTCATATTTTTTTATTTTTTTATTTTTTTTTACTGTTTTTGATACATGAAAATAGTTTTTAGTTATTTACTATATTTTCAATCCTCTGTCACCTTAATACCGTCACTGTACAGTATGTGTACTCACTCTGCCTCATGTAGGACCTAAGCACTAAATCTGCAGGAAAAACGAGCTTCACCCACCTGTGTGCAAAAATGTTTACGTTAAGAACTGTTTTTTAAAGTATTGATTATCATGCCTTTTAGTTGTCTGAAGATTTGCTAGTAGGGCTGCCATAGGTAAAATACAATAACATCTCTGACTTGAGTCACAAAATGGGAGTTAAACTTTGCACTCGGTGTGGGTGGAATATGGAAGAACCAGGACAGACCTGCCAGATTGGTCTCGCTTCTACTTACTCCTATATCCTGTACAAACATGCGATGTTTGGCAAAATGCATGACGTTACAAAAAACAAGAGAACTGAAGCAACAAATAAGGAATGGAAATTGCCTTATTACATTTTTAAAGGCTGTTCAAGCTCATCTGTTCATATAGTGATAAACTTTATTGTGAACCAATAAAATCCTCTCAAAAAGTTGATGCTACTGCAATGAATAGCAAAAAAAAACAAAAAAAAAAACATTCCTTTCCCTAAATGGCTGGCTTTGTTACAAGCATGTTCTTTTTCATTTGATCTTTATCAAATTCATTGGTTACTATTTGTATCAGTGTGCCTTCTTTTGGTTGATGGTATGTTATTTTATCTATTTGTTTTTTCGTTATGAATGTGGTGTTTGGTTATCAGCGCTGTGCCATTACTTATCTTGTAGCAAAGTATGTGTAATGAGTGCAAAAGGAAGGTGTTAGTAATGTGCGGTGTTTGGTTTTGTAAAACACTGTTTTGTGTCTACAGTATATAGTCTTTCCAATAAAATGCATTTTCATTATAGTAGTTGTATTTGTGCATATATATATAAAAATAAAATGTGTCAAATTGGTTGATTTCCATTACATGAACTTCATGCTGATTTGAACTCAGTTCTCGCCAAGAAAAGCACCAACTAAAACGTAGTTTTGCAGTCAACTAATGTGATCCATCTACATCTCCATCCATTTGCGTTGTTTTCCATCTGATGATGTAGGTATCCTTCTGTCTGGTGTTGATTGCTGAAGTGTAATGCTGGCTCTAGAGATCAGCTCATTTTGCCTCCCCAGCGCATCAGCATGACAACCGTCTGGATTGAGCTAACTAGGCTACATCTCTGGGGTCTTCAAGTGGGCACCTTCCATCATCCCAATGTTTCGTTGACTAGCCCACGACACCTCAAGAGGGATCAACAGTGATTCTGGTGTCCCAGCATCACCCCCCTCCATCCCCTACTCAGTTCAGCCCAGCTTACTTACCTGTACATCAGCGTTGCTTTCTTTCTATTCTGCTTGAGATCCCCATCCAGTTGCTGCTCCTTTCTGCAGCTTCAGATAAGTTCTTCACTGTGCGATGCAACTCTTGGCCACTGAACCCGACATCTCTGAGAAACCGGGTTGTAGAGTGTGCCACAAATCCTCGACAACCCACCTCCACCGGGTAAACTCAGCCTCTCCATCCTCGCTGTTCAGCTTCAGCAGCTAGATGAGCATACTGAAGTTTCTTCCTCTCATACGCCTCATCCACAGCATCTTCCCATGGCACTGTTAATTCTACCAGATGAACAAGGCGTGCTGATCCAGACCACAAGGCAATGTCTGGTTGAAGGTTAGCGGTGGCAATCTCAGGTGGAAAAATAAGCCGTTGACCAACAGTCAGTCTCCAGTTCCAGTCTCTAGCAGCTTCCAGTTGTCCTGGGCAAGGCTTGTTTTTAACACCTTTTCTTGGTGGATGCTCTCCTGGACAGAGGAATATTGTCTTTTGTGTGTAATGCTTTGGTGGAACTGGTGGCAACTTATTGGTCAGGTTACACTTGTCTTCCAATGCTAAGGAAACATCGCAGCACCTGGTCATGGCGCCAAGTAAACCGTCCTTGGCTAAGACCCACCTTACATCCTGTCAAAATGTGCCTTAATGTTACAAGTGATGAACACAAAGGACATGAGGGATCCTCACCCACCCAGAGGTTTAGGTTTTGTGGTGATGGGATGGCACTTGTTGACCTCTCGATATCCCTGAAATAATTGGTCCAAAACAAAGTGGGGTGGTTTATCTGTTGCCCATTTGAAAACACAAGCATGACATTTGGGATTGCTCTATCAAATCAAGATATGATTATCTGTTGGCGGAGCTCTATGGTATATATGTGTAAGTAAGGCATCTGACTGGAGTAAAATGGGGAACTAATGTCCCCATCCCATTTACAGTATGTCCCAGATCTTGTTTGAGGGTAGTGTGCTATAGACAAAATTGTTTCTTAGAAACTAACCTACATTATTTTTTTTTTTGGTCAGGTTTTCTGTTGCTCACCTCCCAAAAAATTAGTTTTCATTAGCACCTTTTAATAAGTATATATTGATTGTACAATACTACAGATGTATCACTGGGTTGGAAAAGTAATACAAACAAACAGAAAGACACACTTGCTACTGTGTAACTACACCATAGTTATGGCTTTGAAGTTATGTGAGTGCAGTGCTAGCTTGGTACAGTGGAAGGATGCTGTACAGTTCTTTGATTCGTTGCGTATCGCTCATACATCTATACACACACAGAGAGGCACGAACAGTGTTAGGTATTGAATCAAGGTTTTAGTTATCATAATTTAATTCATGGAACACCTTTTTTGAGATATGATAGATAGAATATACTTTGTAAATCCAATGCAGTTTGGACTGTCTAGAACCAAGTAGAAAATGTCATATTAGCTGTAAGAACATACTCACTGTGTTCATTTTACACATTTAAAGCTTTAGCATCTGAATCAACAGCACTGCATGAAACATTAAAGGCTCAGCACAGCATTGTTTGATGTTCATTTTCATTTCTGCACTGGGCCAACTTACATATTTTGTTTTGATTTTCCTAGCATCAGCACAACATACATATGTGGATATTTAAAATACAAATAAACTTCAGCATCCTGGCTTTTGCAGTATGTTGTAACTGCTGGTATATTTATTATACAGACTGGGCCAAAATCACACAATATAGGGATTTGTTACTAAAGCAGCACATTCTCAAATTGTCAGTCTATGAATGTACTGCTCCATACTGAACAGGATTAGAGATCTCTTAAAGGACAGTTCTTATGACTGGACTGAAGCATTGTGTTTTCTTTCCGGAAGTCAGCCCAGATGTTCAGATATATTTCTCTTTCTTTGAAGTTGTAAATGAAAAGTTAACCAGCTGGAGATGACTATTCCTTTACCAAGCAGCTGCTGTCTTTATATTAGCAGGTAGTGTCACTGGACTGAAGTCCATATGAAGTTCTTATGTCTGAGACAGTCCCCCTCAGCAGGGGAAACATACTTTTCAGTGGAAGTGAGCTGAAATAAACATTAGAAACATTGTAATTATATGTAAATACTGTTATACAGAGGAGTAAGACATAAACAGAAACTTTGGTAGACAGGTGCTGGCAGGTGCTACTGTATTCAAGACTAGAATTGGAGGCAGTAATCAATGAGGACTGGCCAAGTATCTCTCCAGAACAATTTGAAATACCTTGCAGACTTTTAACATTAAATGGGTACTGAAAAGGCTGCCCATGGTAACAGTGGTAGGTATTGCTATTTGTTCAACCCCTGTACTTTGTTGTATGTGTTCTGCATCCATAAAACAATTAAATACAAAAAAACACAATACAGTATCAACAAATAGTTTCATTTTGTGGCAGAGATTGAGTAAATATTGCTGCATTTTATCAACCTGAAAATAATTAAACTTACTCGACTGACACTGTAGTTGAAACTACCTCAGGGTGCTGGCTGGACCAGAAATCTACCTTGTACTTCAATTCTTTATTCTGGAAAATAAAATGATCATGCCGTCAAACTGTGGTGTAAATATATAATTTTTTGTAGAATTCTTTCTTCCTGTTGCTTTGGTTATTATTGAGTCACGGGATTATGTAATTCTGCGTTGATCCCAGCCATCAAGAAACCCGGCCTATTAGGGATAATTAGGGTTCTGTGAGAGTACCTTGTGCTTCCCTTTTTATTTTGAAGTACATACCCAATATTAGTTTGCAAAACAATGCCTAGTTTCTACAAAAAAGAATGGAACACAATTGGCAATAGATATTAATGAGGCTTTTTTGAAGGAGGCCTATGGACAAATAGTATTGTGTGTTTTTTTTTTTTTTTTTTAACAACTCTGCGTTGTATTTGTGTTACTTTTGGCAGTCACTGAAACAAAACCAGGTCATGTCACCCTGCTTACTAAGCAAGGGACATGCTAGATTGTACAAGGCAGCTTTGACATAAAGGAAGAAAAAAAAAAAAATGAACAGAAACAATGAAGCGATCACAACTGGCCCACTAGGCATCACTTGGATCTCAGAATAGCCACAATCTACAAGGAAGTCAGCGGAGTTATGTGCAGTGTGGCTGGTCAGCTGTTCACATGAATCTCTTATTCATTCACTGGGGCTCCCAGTCTTTACTAGAAGATTAAGACTAAAGATATGCTATTAGGTGCCCATATCTGTAAGTGTCAACATGCTCACAATAACAAAAACCTCTGTAAAACAATAATGAATTGGCAATGGTTTACTATACTATACATAAAGTACATTTTATGCAAGTTTTTATGTTGCATGTGGTTAGATCAGTAGAGACTGTCTGGGCTGGCTCACTAACCCAAAGGCAGCCCTAAACTAGACCCCACATTGCTTAGAATTGTAAACTTGGTTGTTTTTCTGCAAGGCGAATCCGCCCCTAACCAATACTTCATCAGCAAGCTCAGAAAAGAATGTGTAATTTTTTCATGAGCTGCTTTTGGTTTCTGCCTCCATCTGCCCCAGCCACCACCTCATAGCATGCCTCGTCCCAGGGTAAGGTGGACCATAGCCACTTCCTATCTGCAGCACTAGTATGCATGTAACTGTTCATGTATTTCCAGCCAGCCTCGCACAGGTAGCCATCAGGCAACCACGGACGACAATAATGGCCAAATTTATCTTTCACTCGGGCCCTGAGTGCCCTCCTCGGTCATCGGGCCCTTCACAGTTCATAAATCATCTGCAATTGCAATCATCATTATTCATTCATTCATAGCGGATTCTTTGGCGCTCATGAGAACATGCAGAATGTGTAATCAATCTGAAAAATAATCAATGTGAGGAGCTGGCATTAACACAGCTAGATAATGTAGTGCAGTTTCCTGTGATTTCTCATTATGTTACCAGTCGAGGTCCTGCCCTGCCTTTTGCTGAAAGCAATGTAATGTGCATTTTCATCTGCCTTTGCTGACCCCCCCCCACCCACTAAGCCTAAACAAAAAATATATCAGCTACTATCATACCGATTGTTCTTCATAACATAATGGAGGCTAAAACAATCAATCTTTGTAATTTCATTTCAATATGGAAAAGCTATCTACTTTTAATAAAAACTAAAAATATGCAGATATGCTGTTCTTCTAGGAAAGGAGTTTTATTCTACCTTTAATATCTGCCTTGAAGGAAATTCCAGCTATGGCCAGAGTTGTTGTTGCTAGTCAGAGCTGGTGGTTTGCCGGTTTTCAGTTGGCCTGGATGAACTATTTTTTGCAGGTTCAACAAAAATCCTTATTTTATATAAATCTACATTAGAAAATGATTCAGTACCATCAGCCCTATGGACTTCTATCAGACAGTAGATGCCCACTGGAACATCACAGCATTAACTGTGAATCAAACTTAAAATCAATTTGCATAAGAACTGGCTTTTTCATTTTGACTAGCCGTAATGAAAGCTCTGTTCAAATCTAATACTAATTTAGTTTTTTTTTTTTTTTTTTTTTTTTTTTTTTAATTTATCTCTGATTATGTACAGGTGCAGACAAAAGTACTGGAACCCTACACTTATTATACTCTAATTCAGGGCAACAGATTAAGGACAAGCATTTACAGTACAAACCTTTAATGACAAAAAGCAGAATACACAATTCAGCACGGAAAATCCTCTATGAATGAATGGCAATGAATGGCCGGAGGTCTCATCCGTATGTCCCCGACTGATACCTGCATGAGGCATGGCTGGAAAAAACATGCATCCCAGTGCCGCAGATAGGAAGTGGCTGTGGGCCACCTCCCACCTAAAAGACAAGGCCACCAAACCATGAATGAATAATAATAAATAATTAACGCACTCCACAGTGGTCCCCTGCCACCTATCCCCCAAATATTGAATTTAATGAAAATCAGCAGCTGAGACACGGCTTGCCCCCCAGACTGCTTGTGTTGCCAAAACATTGTTCTTCAACAGATGCTGAAAACAATTATTTATTTTTCTGGCTATAGTGCATCTTAATTATTGTGTAATGGTTTTCAATTAGTTAATATGTATTTCTATTAACATACCTCCAGTTGCAGTAAAATACCACACCACAGCAGAGCCTTCATTGATGGGCACTATCGCTTACGAATATGCCTTAACCCTTCTCTTGGATTTTATATTCTGATTGGGTGTCCAGTAATAGACCAATGCATGTTTATTCCAATTCCTAACTCTTAGGTGGTCAGCAGCAGTTTATAGAATTTTCAGCAGGGTTGGTTTGGAGGAATTCTAGCACTGTTAACGTTAGCCTCAACTTTGTTAGGTTGGAATCTGAATTGAATCACGACAGGGCTGTGGGAAATATAGCCCCTACTGGAACCTGTTGGTACTTCTGTACAATGTTAATTTTTACTTTCATTTGCTGTAGAGAGGAAGTGTTGTACATAAATGGGCCACATTTCAGTATTCTTTATTAACTTGTTGTTTTTAAGATGCTTTTCTGTGTCACAGCTGTCCCAAGTTTGTCACAGATACAGAGACAGACTGAAGGATCTCTCAAAGGGGATCCAAAAAGGCAGAACTCTTGTTATTTACAAAACCAACTCATAAGGCATGAAGTAGAGCACCGAAAAAAATGAAGCAGAGTTGGCTGACAAAATACATTTAGTGAGAAAAAATGTAAGTACAGATATGTTTTTTTTTTTAGTTTGCACTGTGAAAAATATTTCAGTGATAATTCTTCTGCCAATAAAAACTTGTCCTTGTCACGTATGTAATACAGCTATTTGATTTGACTTGCAACTTGCTTTTCTGACTGAAGTTTAATGTTTTTAGATCAGTAACATTGTAAACATTTTAGATCCACCACTAACCCTGCAACATATTTAAACAGAATTACAGAATGTTTTTGGAAAATAAGAAATGTACAATTCATCTTAGTGAAGTTCAGTCAATATGGGCCAGATGCATTCCCTTCTGTTTTCTCTAACTTCCTTTGCAGTACATGATTTGAGGACGGCAGTTTACAGTTAAACTGACGTGATAGGAATTCAGGTAGCACAAAGGATCACTGTAGACACTGCAGGTTTTAAATCCCTCTCAGGTCACAAGTAAAATGGGTTCAGTGGTCTGGACTCCTAGCTCCTAGTCAGCATTAGCAATCACAAAGCCATCACACAATTTTGTCACAATTGACTTTCCCTTCCAAGAGAGATGAGAAAGCAGAAGCGCAGTTTACACAGCTCCAGAAATGTTTGTATTTCCCACAGTGCTGATATTATTCAGTGTTTTCATTCTCACCTGTGCTTCTGCAGAGAGAAGTCTTTCATGCAGGCTCCATATAACTTTATCTTGACCGGACAGCTCTCTGTTTAACTGCTCAATCTGTCAAACAAATGAGAAGAAAAAAAAAAGTAATTTAGTCTTCTGTGCATTCATCACAACCAGACATCTTCTTAACTGTCATGTTTGTTTAAATTCGTAAACAGCATTTGTTTCTCCTTCTGCAAATTAAACATATTAAAATAAAATAAATGACCGTCTTTTTCAAGGTCTTCTTTTGTTTCCTCTTGTTGACAATCTGTTTGCTACAAAGCCCTGTTGGGTTCACAATCCTGCAGTCGTTGCCAATGATATGAGAAAACGAGAAAATTATCCAGAAAGAAAAACGAAAAAAAAACACATACTTGCTGTATGGAACTCCGTAGTTTTCTGTTCTGGCTGAGAACCATGTCATCAAGATGGGAAATTTTCTCCCGAAGAGCAGCTGCTTCCATTTGGCAAGCCCTTAAGCTGAAATATAAACGTGATACAAAACATAATGTTTATTTTACAGTACCCTACAGCATAACCTAGCCAGGTGGCTTATATTATAATACTGCAATTATTTATGACCTGCATTTGATTTCTTTGCTATGTTCTTCTTAAAAGGGATGTCTGAATTTGACACTCAAGCTATGAACCCTATATTTGCCTCCTTCTCGTTAAAGGGATTCTTTACATGATATCCTGAATATTCTGTGTAGAACTCTATTGTTTCTGCTTAAAACATTATTTGCCATACTTACTAACTATTCCAGCAAAAGACTCACATCTGCTCTTTTGAGGTAAGGTGGGGAAGCACATTAGTGTTGCACAGGCTTCGATGTACAATTCTTCAGCCAGTCGGATTTTTGCAGTGGCCCCATAATACCCTGTGTCCATTGGTTTTCCGGTATTAAACGAGTTGTGTAAAATAGTTGACCTTGAGATTATTATTATTATTATTATTATTATTATTATTATTATTATTATTATTATTATTATTTTTAAACTAGTTAAGAATGCTCAGGAAATTTTGTTATGCCATAGATTGGGCATTAATTGAACAACAAACACAGGGAGGATCACATCTTCAGTTTGGGTTTTCTAAAATGGTGATCCACACAACATAGATAAGATGAGAGGATTGATCACAGTCTCTCTGAAGATGAACTGAAGGAACTGTATCATTTTTATAACTTTTCTAATTCCTCAAAACTGGAACCCCGCCAGACACAAGGCAAGTGTAATTGCCAAAACATATACAGGCTTCAGTGCACAGTAAAAGAATCACAGTGATTTCAGTTAATCAACTTATTATGATCTAATAAAAAACAAATATGTTTGGCAAGATTCTTGAAGCTTTTTCAGAAAGACACAGCAATTAAAGTTACCACACCAGAAACAAACAACAGCATTTCATTTGAGGGGCTTGTAAGAAGTCCAAGTTGTTTTAAAAATTATAATTTGTTATTTTTCCCATTAAGGAGAAATTAATTACACGGGTGTTCCTAAACATTTATCGAAAGTCTGTTTTTTTTTGTTTGTTTGTTTTTTTTTTTTTATAAAGAACACACAGTAGAAAATACATAGTAAATGCATATTAGGAAAATTAAAATGATGTAAATGATCCCATTAACCTAATACAAGGTAACATTTTATTAGCCACATGTGTTTAGTGTACAAAACATGCACTGTAAGGGAACAGTCACAGGAAGCAGGTCTTATATGTGTTCAGTGTTCAGTCCATTGAACAGAAAATCATAAAATAAGCAACACCCCATGCTGCCCTGTTTATATAATGCATTGATAGCAATGCATGCTTCTCATTTTGCTAGACTGGGGTTATATTCAGTAGAGACTGCAGACAATTGGCTATCTATTGCACACAAGTCATTTTGTGTGTGGAGGGAACAGGTGACAAAACTCAACTGGAAAGCGTGTCTCCTCACACACAGCTGTATTGGAATGAAATAATCTTCCTGATCAGATCAAAGCTCCCCTGACAGCCAAGATCTTTAATCATAGACATTGAAATTCCATAATGGACTTGATGTTCCTTCTCTTCATTACAAACCTAAACAAAGTAATTTGAAATTATTCAGTATTACAAAGTCAGTTTGAATCTGTAATTAGTGGCAGCTTGTAAGGTTTGAGATGTTAGTTACAATTATGTGATGATAAAGGAGGGGACAGTTTCCAGGTGAAATAATCAGAAGCAAGGTCTGCAGACCGAGATTTCTTAATTCCCGTCTAGTACCATATATCATGCTTTAAAATTAAAATATATGTTTGCTAAAAAAAATTAAAAATTCAAAACTACTCATTTTTTTTTACCTAATTAAGTGAATGTATATGCATGGTGAGGATAATCTATGGAATTGTTCGATTTGCTATAAATCTGTACCCAATCATGTTAAATGTAATATTAATATTCCTTTGTTTACCACATTCCACTTTCCCAGACATCAATGTTAGAACAGAGCTAGCAACCTCTCAGAATACTTGAAAAACTCTATTTGAATATTTTGAAATATGAATTTGCAGTTAAAACATGATAAATGTTAAAATGATGTGTAATTGTAGTTATTATAGGTAGAGATTTTCTGGACACTAATTTTATTTTTTTAATAGATTGCAATAAGCTGTTGTATATTAAATGTCCAGGAGATGGAGATGATGTATAGAGTAACATAGGGTAAATCTTTCAAATTTTCTAAATAATATTTTTTGCTTGCCAACAGATATAATAGGAAACCAAAAAACTATTTGCACATGTCTTTTCATATCAGTGATCTCTCAGTGGAATAAAAAATGTACTGTGTCTCGTTGTTACCTGTGAAATGGGGTAAATTGGTTATATGCAAGAGCTATGAATTTATCGAGGCTGGAGCCTGATCCTGTCTATAAGATGGTCTAGTTATTATATGATACCGCATCCTATAAGGTCTATAAGCAGAATTATTGTCTCGGTTCAAATTCAGGACAGCACCCACTGATGCAAGACCACTGTAAATATTACTACCGGATCAGCTATAATATCGGGATCACGTGGACAATATGCATCACAAACTTACCAGCACTCCAAAAGTAATTGAAAAGGGCCTTGTTGACAGGCCGTGAGCCATGGCACACAAAAAGCTCCCCCCACCTAGATCCTGCAGCACTTATAAGGCCCTATTCACGATGTTGCAAATTATAAACAAGTTTGCTCCAACTTTTATTTTTCTGGGACTACCAAAATACAATAATAAACTACTCATCTTTTGGAGTGCTTACTTGTTCATTGAACACTATGAAGCCTTTTAACTATACAAAGGTTTTGACAATCTCAGTTTGGGTCATTTGTGACCAGTTGAGCTTAATTGCCGCCTTCAGTATCAAAGCGCCTGCAACCCATTGCACAATTAACAAGTTACTGGACGTTTCAATAAACAACCAGTTTAAGAAAAAGTTACACTGAAAGGTGAGTGATTTATTACAGTAGCTTGTGAGCCCCTGAAAAATGATCGCTGACAAGGAGCAAGCTTGATAAAACTGTTGTAAACTGTATTTAAATAATCAAAAATCATCTAGAAGAGTTTAATTAATATGACACTATATTTTATTCATAATACCTCTTTGAAAAAAAAAAAAACGTTCTTCAAGCCTTGGTGAATATGGTCACTACTGTTCTAGTCCTAGGCTTGGATGTGCAGGCTACATGAAGCAACTTATTGTGAAAAGCTGTTGCCCCGGGGCTTGAAAAAGGGACTGACAGTGACGATAGAGCCGCAGGCTGTGAGCTTTATTGCTCACTAGAGGTCACCTTTTCAACCCAAGGGCAATAGTTATCCACTATAAGCTGAAAACTGCAGTCAATATCTGTTAAATTATTCAACTTAAGATAAATCTGTGATTTTGTTTATTATGGGGTGGCTTCAGAGGGCACTATTAACTGCTCAACAATAAACAGTTTTTTGGGCATATCACAAACTATTTCTGTTCATATGACCCAGCATACTATTATATACTGTATTATTATACCTTTTAATATCATCTGGATGGTTATGTGAAATTGACAGCATCTCTTTTTCCATGAATTTTTTTCTCTCCATCAGCACTTTCTTTTCCTGTAAACACAATACAGTTTATAATATTACAAAGCAGCTAGTAAACCATGGACATAATTTCATTTTTATTTTTCAATACAAGTGAATGGCAGAGGCACCTTGAATCAACAGGCACCTGTCTTAAGCAGCCACAAATGTTTTGTTCCTTTGGTTCATGCTTCACTGTATTTGCTTTATGTGAAGGCATGGCTTTTGACATCTAAACTGGAGTGAACCTCCCAGTTAGAACAACTGTAGGACTGATGTGTTTTGCAGACTGTCTGAAAGTATAAACTTTTAACATTTCATTTCATCTACATTTTAATTGCTCGTTAAGTAGTGGCTATTCCCTTTCAAGTACGAAATGTAACCTTTACCAAATGGGTAAAATGCTTTATACCAAAGATGCTCTTTGAGACTGTGATGCAGTCATGACCCCACCCCCGAGGGATCAAAAGTACTGCAGTCACAGATCTCTGCCCCATTTTTCCTTTCAAGACTGACCTGATCACAGAGCCTTGTGCAGATAAATACATTGTTGCTTATATCTGTATATACCGAAACTGTAACGACCTGGTGTTAAGCACACTGAACTGGTACCATCCCGGTACACAACTGACCTGGTGCTGAGGTCACCAAATCGATACCACTCGAGTCTTGACCTGCCTGGTCGGTATATAAGTATATTGAGGCAACAGCTGAACATTGCATTGCTTGCTCATGGCATCATGCCCGGGTTCCATCCCTTTCAGACATGCAAGGCCAATCTGTGAGACATGGAAGACCAAGGATGGGCTGGTTAATTGCAGCTTCTGCAAATTTTGTGCTCCTTATTCCAAGCGCACACTTGAGAAGAGGTTATCTCACAGCTCTAAGGAACGTGCTAAGTGGCTAAGTCCTCACCCCATGACACAACGTCAAGGGAGAGGAGACGACGCACCCGGGGAAAATAGCCCAAACAGGAAACCATCTTCACAGTCTTTCTCATCCTCCTGAGGAGGTGGGCGAACAGGAGCTGATGTTCCCATCTGAGGACGTGGAGTCAGACAGTACATACCCAGTGGTAAAGTTCTCCCTCTCAACAACAGGGTTGTGGAAAAGTGGCTGCTGATCTGTGAAGAGGTGCAGAAGTGATGCAGTGCAGAAATAATCACAGACAGACAATTGTCATCCAGTTTGGAAAAAGGGACATTTTATTTTGTAAATCCTAGTCTGGCGACCAAACAATAAGCTCTGGTTATACACATACATGTGTAAAGTACGGAGAACAAAAAGACAGGGATTGCAGCCCAAATAATAAATACACGTTATCCACCCCACAATAATACTAGACACGGTCACAGGTCTGGGTGCGTGCAGTAGTGCTCGTCGTGGGTGATAACAATTATTTATAGTGACTGTGGTGAAGTGTTGGTCTGGCTTTGTGCTGGCCCAAGGAGACAGCTCCAGATACGTGTTAGCCATCTGGTGGTTTACAAACACAGACAATTACTAACAAACACAAACAAACAAAACACTCACAAATATTCTTTTCAACAGTTTTCACTGGGTCTCTCACAGTCCTTCTAGTTTCAAATGCAAAAACCAAGCGAAGCAGTAGATTGCGAATCTCTAGCCCTTTTTATGCCGTCACTCATGACCCCTTGGTAAATGAGTGCAGCTGTCTGCAGCTGCTACGTCGTCTCCCTTCCAGGTCAATACATTCTTGCAACAGAGTCTCGCCTTCTTCCAGACTGACTGACTTCCCGACCCTGGGAAAGAACTGTCAGGCCAGGCCATCGAAAGGATCCTACTTTCGCTGCTTAGCGCCCTCATAGGCCGGGAGGGAGATTTACAACCAAGGTTCATTATGTATCTGTCAGCAAGGTGCGGAAAAGCTGGGCCTGGCCTATTTTCTGCCAGCTGAGGCTTCCATTGCTGCCTAGGTTCAGGTGCCTAATTTGGCGCAGCTATCCACGGGCGTCGCCTGCCTTAACAACCAGTAGCGCATGGCTAGGGAGTTACAACAGCATCCTGGTAGTCTACCAGTTTCATTTGCTGTGGTCCCTCTACAAAAACCTCAGGCCCTCACCACAACAGCTGGACAAGCTACTCCGGTTGTCTAAACATAAGGCAGAAACCTGGCTGGGCTGGTGGCCGCCCGCAGCCAGCTTTGGCTTTCCTAGGCATGGGTGCTTGATGGGGACAAAGCGCAGATTTTGGTCACTCTAGGGCACACGTTTCGTCCCGCGGTGGACTACAGAGTGGAATGCTCTCACTGCGCATGGGAATCCACTAAGGAGCTGGTATGCCTGCTTCCCAAGCGACCACCTCCGGCACGTTAACCAGCGGCAAACTGGCACCCTAGGGCCCAACAGCCCCAAAAACCTGCACAGCAAGCTGCGTCCGCTGCAAAAGCAATGGTAAGGACCGGCCTGTTCACCGCAGAGGTTCCACCACCCTGCACACATGAGGTCAGTGCACCACAGACATCTGGGTACTTTCTACCATTCAGACTGGCTAACGTCTACAATTCAAGCACTGTCCTCCTCCCTTTCAGGGCGTAACTACAACATCAGTCAAGGACCCACAAGACTTCGCTGTGGTGTCTCAGGAGGTGGCAGCTCTGTTGCAAAAATAGGCTATTTGCATAATGGACCCCCTCGATATGGGGGAAGGATTCTACTCCTAGTGCTAAAGCAGGATGGTGGCCTCAACTTCAGACAGGTCAACCTGCATCTGTTCGACGAGGTTCAAAATGTTGACACTATGTAACACAATTTTTGTTCCTGGGTAGTAAATGTTATTTCCTAATTGCTTATGCCTCAAAAGTTTAGAACATGGCTATTATTCCCCACAAACTTTGCTTTTGTGACCAGGACAGTGATATTTTGAAATGTACCTATTTCCAATGAGAAAACGGGCAAATTTGTGTCTTTTCGTTCACATAAAGTCAGCAAAAAACAAATATGAATCCAAATTAACATGTATTTATACTAAAGTAATTCAAAAATGACTACAAAAGATTTAGAAGTGAGTAGTTTTTCGAGATTTACGATTATACTGTAAATCACTTTCACGAATCAGCCCCCAAATGTAGTCTCCCATCATGTTCTCGTTATACTGTCCTTGGTAGCGACGTTCAAAGTCCAGCGTATCCTGGTGGAAGCGCTCGCCTTGCTCCTCCGAGTACGCTCCCATGTTTTCCTTGAATTTATCAAGATGAGCATCAAGGATATGGACTTTGAGGGACATCCTACAGCCCATTGTGCTGTAGTTCTTCACCAGAGTCTCAACAAGCTCCACAAAGTTTTCGGCCTTGTGATTGCCCAGGAAGCCCCGAACCACTGCGACAAAGCTGTTCCAAGCTGCTTTCTCCTTACTAGTGAGCTTCTTGGGGAATTCATTGCACTCCAGGATCTTCTTTATCTGTGGTCCGACGAAGACACCGGCTTTGACCTTTGCCTCAGACAGCTTAGGGAAGAAGTCTTGAAGGTACTTGAAGGCTGCCGACTCCTTATCTAGAGCTCTGACAAATTGTTTCATAAGGCCCAATTTGATGTGCAGTGGTGGCATCAGCACCTTCCGGGGGTCCACCAGTGGCTCCCACTTGACGTTGTTCCTCCCCACAGAGAACTCGGTCCGCTGTGGCCAGTCCCGCCTGTGGTAGTGCGCCTTGGTGTCCCTGCTGTCCCAAAGGCAAAGATAGCAGGGAAACTTGGTAAAACCACCTTGGAGACCCATCAGGAATGCCACCATTTTGAAGTCTCCTATGACCTCCCAGCCGTACTCATCATACTTCAAGGCGTCCAGCAAGGTCTTGATGCTGTTGTAATCCTCTTTGAGGTGCACCGAGTGAGCCAGGGGAAGAGACGGGTACTTGTTACCATTATGGAGCAGCACGGCTTTGAGGCTCCTGGATGAGCTGTCAATGAAGAGGCGCCACTCATTCTGGTTACAGGCGATTCCGATTGCCTCGAACAGACTGGTCACATTGTGGCAGAAGCAGAGCCCATCTTGACGGGTGAAGAAGCTGGAAAAAGGTTGGTGACGCTTCCTCTGATCTGCGACTTGCACACTTTCATCCAACAAGTTCCATTGCTTGAGCCTAGACGTCAAAAGCTCGGCATTGGACTTGGTGAGACCAAGATCTCTAATCAAGTCGTTGAGGTCTTTTTGGTTAGGGTAGTATGGGTTTCTCTCCTCAGCTCCACCTCTGAAATTGTCTTCTGGATCTACAATGTCTTCCTCGCTCTCTGACTTGCTGCTCTCTTCTAAAGACGGCTGCTCTCTCTCCGGAGGAGTGGGTACGGGGAGCTTGTGGCAGTGTGGCACCGGGGCGATGGATGAATGAAGGTCCGGATACGTGATAGCAGGTGCATTCTTGGCAGTCCAACGTTTGGAAGGGTCCACCATGCAGAACTAGCAGTTGCTTGAGTGGTCAGTGGGTTCCCGCCAAATTCTTGGGATAGCGAACTTCATGGCTCTCTTTTCCACTCTGTACCATCCTACAAAAATACATTTATTTCGCCCATGACTAATGTGTAAGAGACTCTCACAACATTTTTCATATATGATATATTTTTTCAATAACATTGAAAATTGTAAAACATTTTAAAATTAAAAACTTTTACAATTTTAAAAATTTTAACAAATTTTATAACATAAAATTCCGAGCAACAATTGTCCATCTTACCTTCCAGAGTTTTTTTGCAGTGCTCGCAGGTGAAATGAGGTGCCCAGGGTTTGTCTTGATCCCCGACAGGCATGCCGAAATATGCCTTGTAGGCCTCACACATCTTGGCAGATGCTTCCACGGAGGACTTTTTCGCTCATGTCTTGATAAATTGGCCGCAGACATAGCAAAATGTGTCTGCCGGATGCTTGCAGCCTCTTGATGCCATCTCAGAAAAATGCAGATATGTATCCACTTAGGCAGCTGGAACTAAACTCAGCTGGTGGGCTTAAGGCCCCTGTATTTATACAACTATTTATATTACTGGAAAGTTCTAGAAATTTCTAGAAGTTACTCCAAGTTTACTCAGCACTGAATCTATTTGGAATGTTCTGGAAAATAGGTATATTTCAAAATAATTCAAAAATAACACTTACTACCCAGGAACCAAAAAAATAAATAATAATTGTTACACGGTGCAATGCAATGGCTATTGCAATCTTTCACGCCAGATGACTGTTTCACCACGGTGGTCCTCAAAGACACCTATTTCCACATCCTCATAAGGCCAGCGCACAGGAAGTACCTGCACAGGAAGAACCTGCACAGGAAGTACCTTTGCCTTCCAGGGAACCACGTACAGTATGAGTTCCATGTTCTGCCATTTGGCCTCTCCCTAGCTCCACGTGCCTTCTCAAAGTACATGGAAGCTATTTTGGCCCTATTGAGACTCAGGGGCATCAGAGTACTCAACTATCTGGATGACTGGCTAATTTGTGCCATGTCTCCAGCACAGATAAAGACCCACAAGTATCTCATCACCGGCCATCTCCAACAGTTTGGCCTTATGGTGAATCATGAGAAGAGCCAGCTGACACCTCCTCAGACAGCCTTCTATGTGGGAGTGTGCTTGGACTCTGAGTCCATGTTGGCCACTCTGTCAGATGGCAGAGTGCGGAGAATAGCTGCCTGCTTGGAGTTCTTTCAGCTCAACAAAGCACTAATAGTTGAGACGTTCCAGAAACTTCTGGGCCTCTTGGCAGCAACTTCCCAGACCCTTCCATTGGGTATTCTGCATATGCATCCTTTGCAGGCCTGGTTCAATAGCAGGGTCTTCCCGCTCACGTCGAACCACGACAGCCCATTGACTGTCCCACTTGTCTAAGGGCACTCTCTATGCTGAGGTGTTGCACTGGGGAGTGTCACCAGAAGGGAGGGGAGGGAGTTTCTAATGTAAACTATTGTACTATACAATGATGCCCTTGTGTGAATGGTGTCTAAGCCCCAAATGGATGACGAGAATTATAAACGTACATTTTCCATTCTTTCTACCCGCTTTTCCAGTTCTGAGACTCTGGTTTGCTTTTCTTCAAGTGGTGATGCCATCTCCATGCGTTTCTTTAAATTCTGCGCCTGCTCCTCAGTGTAAGCCTGCAGATGATACAAAATTCAATAATATAGAGAGAAGGGACGGGGAAAAACGTTTTCTACCACAAAACAAATTAATTCACAGTAAAAACATTAAGAGCATTGAAAAGGTAAATAGATCTACCACATTTTCTTTTTTTGTGCTTAGAAAACAAAAGCTTTGAAAACTATGAGAACAGCAGACCAGAATAAAAATGTAAATGTGTAAGGTATTTACTGTAAAAGGGAAAATGGTCATGCACTGTTTTGTCTGCGACAGATTTTGCACCTGCCTCTCAAGAGGATGCGCGATTCCTACATGACACACGTTCGTGATGCTCAGTAATGAAAGATTAGATAAAGGCAATTATCTGTTTTTAACAGCTCCAGGTCTCTTTTATTGGTACATCCTCAGATAGCAATTGAATTCCTCAAATGTGTTAAAGATGCATGTATTCCAAGCCTACCTGGAGTATCTGTTTGTCTTCCAAGTGTTTCCTCCTAGCTTCCTCCAGTCGAGTTTGGTACATGTCGAACAGTTTTCTTGAAGCATCTCTCAGGGCCCCAGCCCCAGCCTCTCGTGATGCTTCGAGCTCCAAATGGAAACAGAACCATAGTCACTACTTTTAACAAAGGAACAAGTAAAGTAGCAATAACAGTTGTTGGAGGGTCAGTGTGGATGTGACGCAAAAGAAAATTATATGGCAGATTAAAATGCTGAGAGGAAAAGTGTTTGGGGCATATGGTCTTTGAAGGAGAAAACTTAATATAAGCAATTTGTTGTTTGTTTCTGAGCTGTGTTACTATACATTATCATGGCTTTGAAAATATGTCTTTCTGTGTCATGTATACTGAGCATCAAAATAAACTTATCACTTATATTTCAGCATCAAAAGAAAACTTATCACTGATATTTGAATAAAATTCACTCGATATGATGGAAAAATAACAAAATGTGTTTTAGAGCAGGTGCAGCGACTTTTTATTGTGGTGATTAACAATTGACATCACGAGAAGATATCCTGCAAAATGATCTGTCGATCTTGGACAGGTGTTGTGACTCTTGGTCTCCCAGTTCGTGGCCTGTCATTGACAGAGTGTGTCTGGTTATACTCCCAGGTTTGAAATTGCTGGTTGTGAGATGGCAAGCCACAATACACTGCCCTAGTCTAACCTCCAACATACCGATTGCACAAAGGCGCTGCTCTCTTGACAGACGTAGCAGATTGGGTTTTTTCTGTGATTTTCTTTATTGCTTTTATTCAAGCTTGCAATTCAACAGCTGAACTATCCAGTGTCCAATCAACTGTCTCACTAATTAGGTGATTAAGTGCATATGCTTCAGTCCTAGTCATTCAAGTCTGTCATGGTCAAGGATGAATGATCGAATGATTAAAAAGAAACCAAAAACATTTCATCAATATCCATCATTTACATACCTTATTTTTTTCAAAAATAAATGTGTTATAATAGTGATAAGTTTCTTTTGATGCTCGGTATACTAATGTAAAGCACAGGATCCTAAACTACGTGACATGTGACATGACCATTTGAAATACATAAAGCCTTGAGAGTAGCTAAATCAAGCAGCCATACCCTGATTTCTAGCTCCTGGTTCTCCAAGTTGATGTGATAGAGCTGACAGTCCTTTTCTTTGATATCTTCTAAGATCTGATGATATCTGGAGTAGAAGCTGTTGGCTCTTGTCTCAGAGTCACTTGAATTCCATGGGTTTTGATTCCGTACCTAACATTTAAGGACAATGTGTGATGTGCTTGGAACACAAATAAAGCTTCAGGTTCATAAATGAATAATCAGGTTAGCACAAAAGATGATACCATTGATTATACAAATCATAGATTGCCTCAGACAATCAGTGTCAGTTTTTAGGGAAATGCAGTAAAATTGATAATTTATTGAATTTAAAAAGCACCCTGGTATAAGTCTAAAATATCACAGTAATCTTACCTAATGGATTCTGCCCGTAGTTTTAAGAGAAATTGTACATCAGTAAGAAATACAACATACAAAATGTCTTGCATCTACCAGGGGCAGACTATTGGGGGGGGGGGGGGGGGGCGTTAATGGTTACACTAAAGGGTACCAGATGAATTTAGAGACGAGACACCTTTGAGAGCTCCTTTAACTTGATTGGTCAATACTAAATAGGAATGCATTTAAGATTGTTCTTAAAAAAAACAAAAAAAAAAAACATACTTGTGGCACCTCTGTGCACAAGTAAGATTGCTTCCTTAACCAACTGCATAGAATCATGCAACAAAAATACAATTGAACTCATTGCATTGTACATCACTGTATGACAGCAGGTTATTGATTACAATGAGGGGCATCCATTCCAGTTAAATAGGCATTCTCATCACAAATATCAATTGAGACATAGTGTAAAGTAGATGTTCCATCAAGCATTAATTGAGAGGCCATTTTCCCCTGCCGTAATGGAAGGATGATTGTAGTACAAGATGCATTAAGATTTAGCATTGTCTACTCTTACAAGTTAATTGTGTGGATAATCAGTGCATCTGTCTATTTGTGGAAATACAGCCACTGTATTATTTAACTCACAAAGCTATGGGTTTTATGACTGTAAGTACTTTTGTAAATGAAATGCTGTAATTTTCTGATTTGATCAGAAATTCAAATACCGACTAATCCCCATGCATAGATCTGATTAGTAGAAAATAAATGTTTGACTTCAGTTGGCATGGTTGTTTCTTTGCGATTCAAAAACGTAATCACTTCTTTCATATCATCAGCCTGAGCCAGACAGCAGTTAACAGTAACATTTTAAAATAAGAGTAAATGTAATTATGTATGAAAGCACTATTTTTTCAATTGAATTTATATTGTGCTACTGTGGACAACAATTAATAATGAATTGTCACATTTTAAATTGTAACCTGATGGTAGAGTGATAAGTGAGGACCACAGAAATTCTGGCATCTGCATGTAGTCTACTATTACTATATAAATCATCGTTTCTGTTTATATTTGAAATGCAGGATTTAGCTCAATTGATGATCTGTTCTGGAAAACCACAATTCCCCAATAAATCTTCACAAGAGTTCAGAAGATGTCGTCAATGTATCCAAGATACACCTTAGGTGTGTTTCCATTGTATTGGTGTAAAAATCTGTTCTCAACTGATCCCATAAAAAGGCAGGTATGTGATATTCAGATCCCATGCTGACACCCTTTACTTCAGTGCAAAAATTCCATTAAAATAAAAACCATTCAAAGTTCAACCAGTCTCAGAAGGATATCTGTTGGGGGCTCTTGCACTATCTCTTCAACAAGGAAGTGTTTAAATGCAATTAATCCTTCACTGATAGGGATAACGGTGCAGATGTTTTAAATGTCAATTGTGCATTGTAAAAAGGAATAGGATTATCATATGAGGGCAGGGAATGAAAAAAGGGGTTTGCCTGTCTGTGCAGGGTAGAGGAGGCCTGAAAGGTATTGTGATACTTTTATGTTACTGGTAAATGGCTTAGCCATCCAGTTTACAGCTAGGATGTTTCATTTAGTTTTGTCTGGTTATTTTGCTGTAAGAAAATCGCAGTCAGTTAATTTGTTGCAGAAACCACAACTTAACACAATCCACAACTTTTTATAGTGTGACTATAATTTATTTGTCATTTTGTTGCAAAATAATGCTAACAAATAATCGGAAACATCACTCTCACATTGTCTTTTGCTAGTGGGGAACTGGTATATCTTGTCATCCTCTCTAGCCAATCAGTGATCTTTTTCCTGTTGCTATGGTTAGCAATGAGAAAGAAGACTGTGAGCCATGATGCAAGTACTGTGCTTACTGTAAAATTTTGTGACAGAGAGCTTTTATAGTTATGCAAGTACTGTATGTTATGCATCATTATTGTTAGCTGTAACTCCCTACTTGTAATGAAACACAGTGTAAACATTTTATTTCAAATGGTGACAAACCAACTTCTGGTTATCTATTTGTATATTGTTTTTGAACAAATGAACAAAAATCCATCTTGAAAGCAAGTATATATACGTGCAAACTGTTTATCTATACAGTGTCTCTCAAAAGTATTCCCCCCCCCCCCCGGACTTTTCCACATTTTATTGTGTTACAACATGGAATCAAAATGGATTTAATTAGGAGTTGTTGCCACTGATCAACACAAAAAAAGTCCATAATGTCAAAGTGAAAAATAAAATCTACAAATTGTTCTAAATTAATTATAAATACAAAACAGAAAACAATTGATAAGTATTCACCCCCTTGAGTCAATATTTGGTAGAGGCACCTTTGCACATCTGGACACTGCAATTTATGCCTATTCTTTGCAAAATTGCTCAAGCTCCATCATGTTGGATGGGGACCATTGGTGAACAGCAATTTTCAACTCTTTCCACATATTCTCAATTGGATTGAGGTCCAGGCTTTAACTGGGCCACTCCAGGGCATTCTGGCTTTGTCCTGGTAGAAGATGAATCTTCTTCCAAGTCCCAGGTCTCTTGTAGACTTCAGCAGGTTTTCCTACAGGATTTCTCTATACTTTGCTGCATCCATTTTGCCCTCTATCTTCACAAGCTTTTCAGGCCCTGACGCAGAGAAGCATCCCCATAGCATGATGCTGCCACCACCATGCTTCACGGTAGGGATTGTGTTATCAGGATGATGTGCGGTGTTTAGTGTTGAGGCCAAAAAGCTCTACTTTGTTCTCATCAGAACATAGAATCTTCTTCCACTGGTCTCAGTCTCCCACCTGCCTTCTGGCAAACTCTAGCTGAGATTTCATGTGCCTTTTTTTCAACAATGGCTTTCTTTTTGCCACTCTCCCATAAAGGCCAGTTTTGTCAAGCACCCAGGCTATTATTGCTGTATGCACAGTGTCTCCCAGCTCAGCCGTGGAAGACTGTAACTCCTTTAGAGTTGCCATAGGCCTCTTGGTGGCCTCCTTGACTAGTGCCCTTCTCTCCCAGATACTCCAGTTTTTGAGGACGACCTGTTCTAGACAGATTCACAGTTGTGAATTCTCTCCATTTCTTAATAATGGACTTTGCTGTGTTCTGGGGGATATTCAATGCCTTGGAAATGTTCTTATATCTTACCCCTGATTGGTGCTTTTGAAGAACCTTATTCCGGATTTGCTTTGAATGTTCCTTCATGATATAATTTTTGTTAGGATATGTACTAACCAACTGTGGGACCTCCCAGAGACAGGTGTATTTAACCTGAAATCATGTGAAACACCTTAATTGCACACAGGTGGACTCCATTCAACTAATTATGTGGCTTCTAAATTGATTGCACCAGAGCTTATTTAGGTGTGTCATAGCACAGGTGGTGAATACTTATGCAATCAATTATTTTCTGTTTTGTTGTAATTAATTTAGAACAATTTGTAGATTTTATTTTTCACTTTGACATTATGGACTTTTTTTGTGTTGATCAGTGGCAGAAACTCCTAATTAAATCCATTTTGATTCCATGTTGTAACAATAAAATGTGGAAAAGTCCAAGGGGGTGAATACTTTTGAGAGCCACTGTATGACCGCGCCAAAACTTTAATACACAGTGGATGTAACTTCTTGATAAAAACAAAACAAAAACAAAACACACAATTCTTACAGCCAATACACACACACACACACACACACACACACACACACACACACATATATATATATATATATATATATATATATATATATATATATATATATATATATATATATATATATATATATATATATATATATATTGTAAGATAGCAGGGAGGGGGTTAAAATCCTTCCCTGCTAAAACATGTGAAATGCAATGTGTCTTAATTGTTTTATTGTTTAGTAATCCCCTGCACCTGGTACTAATTGTAAATTGGAGCCAGGTGCAGGGTATTTAAAGGATGCAGCCATTCTGTTCAGGGCTGCTGAGTGGAGGGAGGCAGAAGGTGTGGTCTGCTTCCGAGCAGTCAAGGTGAAGTGCTGTGTGAAACCTGTGTGAGTTTTTGTGTTTGGTAACAGGTAAACGGCTTAGCCATCCTGTGTGTTAGTCAGGGACCTGGTTGTGTATAGTCAGAGCTCCAAAACAGAGTTAGGTTTTGTTTCTATTTTTGTTTATTTGATTGGTGTTCATTAAAAGTGCACGCAAGTGCCATAAAAATCCATTTCTGTTTCCTGGGTCTGCTTTTTAAAGGGGCAACGAACCATGAGAGTGTGAGGATCTTTTACATATGGTGGCAGCATGTGTGGTCGTCCCTACGACCCAGTAAAATGGAAAGCATAGAGGAATTATTCACAAGAATCATCCGAAATACCGCTGCTCAATAAGAGCAGGATAAAAAGTGGAGGCAAGTACTGGGACTGCCAGAGCGGGAGCCGACAGAGCTAGAGCTGCTGCTCCAAAAGTGGGGACAGCCCAGAGAGGAGGAACCGCTGCTCCCAGAGCCCAGAGAGGAGGAGCTGCCGCTCCCAGATCCCAGAGAGGGAGAAGCAACAAACAAAGAGGAGGAGTTGAGGTGCCCACCTCCATCATCCCAGCGAACCAGTCCGGCACTGCCAGGTGCAGTCCCTTGCCCCTTGCTCCTGGACACCCTACCGGTCTTCCTAGACCTTACTGCGCTAGACCTGGAGCCCAGGAGTCTGCAACATTGGCCACAGCTCTGCCCCTGGTTCCCTGCTCCGCTCTTGCCGAGCACCCAGTCATCGCTGGGCTGCTGCCAGGCGTCGCTGGTGCTCCCCCTGTTCGCTGCTTCGCTTCCCCTGGGTGATCGGACATTGCTGCGTCGGTTCCCAGGGGAAGATCTCTGCCCACTGCTGCATCCTCCTGTTCCCCGGTCGTCGCTTCGGTCGGCCTGGTCTTCCCGATGGGGTCCCTTGTCGTCGGTTCACGGTCCCTTCCTAGAAGTGCCAGAAGGTCCGACCCACCCTCAAGTCCCACCCTTCCCTGCTAAAACATGAAATGGACATTTCTGGACTTGAGTGTGGGTGGTTGTGTTTTAGGGGAGGGGGTGGCCTTGGTATGGTCGATCAGTGTTACACACTTGGGGGGGAGGATGTGTAAGATAGCAGGGAGTGGGTTAAAATCCTTCCATGCTAAAACATGTGAGAATGTGAGTGTCTTAATTGTTTTATTGTTTAATAATCCCCTGCACCTGGTGCTAATTGTAAATTGGAGCCAGGTGCAGGGTATTTAAAGGATACAGCCAGTCTGTTCAGGGCTGCTGAGTGGAGGGAGGCAGAAGGTGTGATCTGCTTCCGAGCAGTCAAGGTGAAGTGCTGTTTGAAACCTGTGGGGTTTTTTGTGTTTGGTGACAGGTAAATGGCTTAGCCGTCCTGTGTGTTAGTCAGGGACCTGGTGGTGTATAGTCAGAGCTCCAAAACGGGGTTAGGTTTTGTTTTTGTTTATTTAATTGGTGTTTATTAAAAGTGAGCGCAAGCAGCGTAAAAATCCATTTCTGTTTCCAGGGTCTGCTTTTTAAAGGGGCAACGAACCGTGAGAGTGCGAGGATCTTTTACAATATATATATATATATATATATATATATATATATATATATATATATATATATATATATATATATATATATATATATATATATATATATATATATATATATATATATAAAAAAATCAGAGGCTGTACAGATGGGTACACAGATGTGTGCACGCATGTGTCTGTATGAGTTTGGTGATGGGTGGCTATCTTAGTGCAGGAGCCTAAAACCAAGATGGCCACGCTTTGCACAGTCACATGACATTGATTGGAGAAGTGTGGAATGTGGCTAGGTGGTGACTGGATATTTAATTGTCAATCAACCCCTGGCCACAGTCAAAAAGAAGTAGAAAAGAGAACATTGATAGCTGTAACTTGGGTGTGGTATTGTTAAGAGTTTTGTAGTTATTGTGAACAGTTTTGTTCAAACCTGTTTTATTCGATTTGGGTTTAAACAAAAGTGCGCAAGAAGCACTAAAACTGCAGTTACTGCTTCAGGCTGTGCTATCTTCTGCCTGTACCCCAAGCATCTGACCTGAAAATACATTGGCTAGTTCACTAATATACATACACACACAGTGTAACTTATTTAGATGTTTTCAGCAGGAGTCTGTGTTGTGCTTCAGACAAGTGTCTGTCCCTTTAATTACACACAGTACACTGGAAATGCTCAACGCTGTGGCACAAGTTTATTAGCAAACTGAGTTCAAAAACAAACAAAACACAAACCCTAGGCCTTTGGGTACTAACTAAACAGGTTAACAGTAGTCCTATCTAACACAGGCCAGGGTAAGCCTGTTCCCCTGTTTAAACCAATTCTACAAATAACAAAATCCAAATCACCATCCAGCATTGTCAAAACCCATACCTTACTTTATCAGAAAATCCTTCTTTGTCCAGCACACTTTTCCACTGTGTAGTTTTCTCCTATCTCTCCACCCTCATCACTCTACACACAAACTGTGAACTTTTTATTCCCCAACTAGATCAGTTGCATCCTATCATACAACCCTGGGTCATATAGGTCACTGTAGCGGCTTTCTTATAATAGCTATTCCTAATTTGGGTACCATTTGTCTTAAGTGAGCTTCCGTTATTCACACATATGGATGTCCTTCAATTTGACAAGAAATGTGTTAGGAAGTGACTTTATAATTACCCTATATGTTATCCCTTAGTCTCCCACACACTGTAGATAGTTAAATTGTAATAAACACACTCATTAGAAACTACTGTCTGTCATCTTCCCTATAACTCGAATCTCAGCATGACAGATAGGCTCTTCATAAGCTGTAAGAACATAATAGCAACACCCTGCTGAAGACTTAGAAAACCCTGGAGGATTAACACTGCTCTGTATAGATTAATACAGCAGAATGGATACACTGTAGGAGTATACATTACCTCATCACTTGATGTCTGTCTTCTATAACCATCACAGTCATTTCCAAATACCTGCGTTTGTACTTTCTCCAGTTTAGAGCGTATCTTAAATGCAAGGATTATTATTTTTTTAATTACATGTATTTATATATTTTTCAGATATCTCGTCAAAAAACTACAATTTGATCCCTTTAAGCAAAACAGATTCTGAAATGTTTTATTTTAACCCTCTAGCACAATTCTAAAATACTATTATATTCAGCATGCATGTATTTGAGATAATACTGCCAGGCCAGACTAAAGTTATTGCAGTTAAAACAGGTGCTTGTCTCCCAAACAGTGCCACGAAATCTTTAAAGAGTAAGTAGCTAGATAATCCAGTGTCCTTTATAGAAATAAAGGCCATCTTGTGATCTGCCTCTTTAGGTATAGTTTTATTTTGTATCAATGGCAATACACAGCTGAGCATAAGAGGGTGCTGATGCTTACTTCTATAAAGTCACTTTAACTGATCTTGCTTACAGTACATATGTCTATGGCAGGCAACGAGAACCAAAGAGCAGCTCCGGAAAGCATAGTCAAAGCAGACTTATCAAAAAATGAAAGTATTTTTCCTTAAGTTACCTCACCTTTTTAATGTACTCTGTTTCCTCTCTGTACTGTGAGGCACTAGAGCCATAAAACAGAACAGAGCGGTCCTCCTCAGGATCTTCTCTTGTCACTACATCATAGCCAGTTTTTGTCAGAGTGGTCATGGCAGTCTGTGTGTAGTGTAGGAGCACATTGAATGCATTCATTAAAACAGATGTCAATTGTATTAACCAATACACACTGTAGGGAGCTACTGCATTAGGACTTTTTTTTTTTTTTTTTTTTCAAATCCTTTGTCATTGCTGATAATGCTATGGTCTGCTAAATGACTCTAAGTTTTCTGCAGGGTAGTACAATAATTGTAATGGTATCCAAATTATTCATATTTTTCAGACACAGTTTAATGCCATTGTTTTTAGTCTCAGTCCATAGAACTTTTCATTCTGTTTAGAGAATGGACAGAAAGTGCTGGGAGTGTGCAGAGTGCTAATGTTCTCACTTAGACTGTGGCACTGTGGAACTGCACCACTCAAGTCAATTTCTACCCTATGACTCAAACGTGTACTGTGCAGTATATCTACCAAAAATATTGCTTTCTATTTTTTTAAAATGTTTTTACACTTTTTATTTGACAATATTATGTCATTAACGCAACAGTTTCAGATTGGTCAGAGCTGTGTTATACAGAAACAGATTTAATAACAAATAAAACACATTTATTTAACGACAACATACAGCACTTATTTGGTTTTAGGTTATTTGCATTTGGAAGGAGAATTTCTCAGGCTAAAAGAAAACTATATGGAAACACACACAACCCAGTAGTACTACCAAAATAGAGCAAGAAAACAGTGAGACGTATTTTTCTTTTTTCATGGAAACGGCCCCATTGAGAAAATGTTCCAATTTACTGGATAACTACTTTGATCTGTCTAAATTACAAATGTAAAACATTAAGACATGCTAGGGTGAAGAGCGAATTCTCCTTGTGAAGTAACTATGCAGTAAAAATAGTGAAACCATATTTTGTGTAACAGGGTGTAGCCTAGAGGTTAATGCTGGGGACTGACTGTAAGCCAGGTGATCCTTCAGCTGTCAGTCTACCACTGTAACTGTAACCTAATGCCTCAGCTGTCCCTTACTATTTGAATACTTACATTTAGATGGCAAAATACCTGGAACGTATATCTGTATTTTTAATATAGGTAACTATAAAGGACCTACCTGAGTTCTGAACAGTTTCATCTATTTTTTTAGGATATTACAGTATATGAAACGTGACGGTGTCCACCTAGTATCCATATTGACGCTTTTTACCACACTGCACAATTCATTCAACTTCAATGTATTTAAGAAGAGTTATATTCATAATAGCAAACAAGAGCTTGAAAAACTCCACTTACCATTGTTGTAAAGGGCTGTGCTTTTGAAAAAAGAGTGAGTCTTCACATCCTTGTAATCCAGTTATAAGAAAGGAGTTAAATTGTTAAAAGCTCAGACAAAGGCCACACAACAGTCACTGACAAGGCATGCAGCATTTTGGCACTCCAAAGCCTCCTCCCGGCTTTCACTTCCTACTTGTTCAGAATCCAGAGCTCATGTCACTTTATGACTGGCAGGGAAGGCAGTTTCTACTATATTCCTTGTATGCGTTCACAGAGAGTTTCGAAGGCGAAATTTGCTTGACATTTGGTTTACTTTTTAACATAAAAGCCCCCACGCTTATTGCAAATTATGTAATTATACCTTAGGTGTGGCTCCAACTACATGTTTCTAGGTTAATCATTTACTTCATGCAGCCTAGCAACCAATTGGGGCTTTTACATTATCATATTTTATCTATATAACTTTGCATAAAAGAGTAGCAATAAAGTATACAGTTTGTATTAGGAAGTTGATTACAAATTAAAGCATAAAGCAACAGTATAAGGCACAAAGGACTTTTTATTTCTAACAAATGAATAGTATACATATTTTGCTAGGTCTTTATGTTGATAGCAAAAGCCTTGTATTTTTTTCCTGGAATTGAGTTGTTTCACTTGTTTATGTTGCGGCAATGGAGGCATATTTCTTTCTGTCGGTCCGGTTTATAAGGCTCACTTTTCAAGAATAAATAAGTATAGGACTAGGGTAAATATTTGAGGAAAGGGTATGGAATTAAAGTATTTATTTTCAGAAACAGACTTGAAAATGGTTTTGTAATTTTATGAGAGGAAGGGATGACAGGCAGATCTGCGATGGAAGAAGCAGAAGGTTCCAATTCTACACCTTTGGATTTTGATGGGTCGTGCTCATAGTGTATATATTCCAGTTTATATATTGGCTCTTATTTAGGGAACTCTTCAATGGAGACACAGAGAGTTACTGGTGTGGTCTTCTCACATCGCAGCGTATATGAATTCCTTTTTGTTTTATTGGGGCAGACCTTAAATTATAGTACAGTGTTGGGATGTTTGGTTCTAGGATCAAGTCGACAGGTGTTTTTCTCCATTAAAAAGTTAATTGAAGACTCAGCATACACCCTTTGTGCAGTTAAATGAGAATTCTCTGAATTTCATTGTTAGAACACTATATCTGCCTCATACTAGCAGGTATACAGTGGAATACAAATTATGATTGGTCTGCACAATTGTTGTACATGTTAGAGTCCAGGTCCATACCTTCCAGCCTTTGCTGGGTTGTATGATTGGTTCACTATAAATATAAAGATCAGAATGCTAAAAGGTCAAATTAAATGTTATATTTAATATGAATTATTGTTGCCTGTTTATTATACAGCTTTGATATTTACCTTTATGTGAACTCTGCTTCCTCAGAAACCAGAACGTTCCCATTTGATTATATCCCCTGAAGGCTGTTTCAACTGACATTTTCACCATGGGCTCCTAGGTTGGAAATGTAACAAGGGTTTATCTTTGATTCAGACCTCTGATCTCACATATGATTCATACAGTCCAGGTAGTATCAAATATATTTTTAGAAAAATCATATAAAACAAAACATGGCACAACATTTTGTTAACAGAATTGATGTTATTGGGTGATCTAAACATTAATTGGATGGATAGGGCTACAAGAAGTAACGCTTGCATTTGATTTGTGTCAAATAATTAATGGACCTACATATTAACAAAAAATTCAAAACCGCAACTTGACTAATATTTTGTAATAAACCTAGTTGTGTTATAAGTACTTACAATTTTATCACTGGTTTATCTGATCATAATCTAACTTTGGTAGGTAGAAAACGGACCAAAAAAGTGTTTTCATAACTACTTAAATGAAAGCAATAATAATATATATATATATATATATATATATATATATATATATATATATATATGAGAATCTTATATATATATATACTATATATTATAGATAGGAAAAAATCTATTTATCTTTGATGCTTTGAGAATGAAATGAGACCAATTTGTTGGGATGGAATGTTGGAAAGTGCAGGCTTAGGTACTGGATGTAGGGCCCTTCTAACTGAATTACAGGATGGTTAAATTCATTTTTATGGGATCTTATGAAGAAAAATCTTCAATAAAAAGTGGAAGAGATAATGATCTTAGGATTTTTAAAGGAATAAGAAATAAAGTAGTTTGGAAAATATGCAATGCAAAGACAGAATATTTTATTAATATAATAAATGAAGCTAGGGAAAATAGTAAAATTTATATTTATAAATTATTTTTAGACTGTCTAAAAGAAAAGGATGAAAGGTACACGTGGGAGAGCAACTAAAAATTAAAAGATAAAATAGTGACTGATAGCTTAATATTAGCCAAACTTTTATAGATTTTTTTCATTGATTCAGTGGAGGAGTTGGCTTTAAATTTCAAAGTAGATAAAACACAAAATGTTTAACTAATCACATTTTTGTTCTAAGAAAGGTATCTGAGGTTGACGTGAAAAAAATCTTGAGTTCTTTTAATGGATCAAGGTCTAGAGACTTGTATGGTTTAGATGCTGTTTTGTAAAGAAGTATAAGGATGTACTGGCTAGACCTTTTATTTATTTGATTAATCGTTCCATTTCAAAAGGTATGTTTCCTGAAGACTGCAAACCTGCTGTAATCATTCCAATATATAAATCTGGAGACTCTCAACAGTGATGAACTGTAGTCTGGTCAGCATCCTTCTGATATTACCTAAAGTCTTAGAAAAGGCACTAACTGGTCAGTTGATAGATCATTTGGAGTCTGGAAGTTCTTTTCATTCATTATAGTTTTGATTTAGACCCAAGTACTCTACTGAATCCGCAAATTGCTTTCTCCTAGAGAAGATCATAGCACATTTGGATAAAGGAGGTCTGGTTGGGGGCGGTGTTTTGGGGTTAAAGAAGGCATCTGGCACAGATAACCACCATGTTCTTCTCTCTAAATTATGCAGATTCATTTTTTTCAGAACTGGCATTGAGATGGGACAGGACCCAATGTGTTTTAGTTAACAATGTCAAATCGCCTTTTAGAAAATCTGTTACTAGTATCTCAAGGGGGGGTCGGTGTTGGGACCCTTTTTAATCTGTATATTAATGACCTCCCTGAGGTGTGCCCAGGGTTAGGGTTTGCACATGTATGCTGATTGCACAGTTATGTATATATCTTCAACACCCCACACTGAGGCAGCTTCTAAATTGACAGAGCATATGAAGAATGTAGTGAACTGGCTTAATTTTTCATGTTTGACCCTAAATGTAAAAAAAAAAAAAACAGTTAGTATGTGTTTCTCCATAAGGCAATTAAGTACAATTACAATAAATAATTAACAAAAAAAAAATCTAGATGCACAAATACGTAACTGTAGGAACAACTTGATAATAGATCATTTACAGCAATACATGATATTACTATATATTTTCTTATCCCTTGTACCTCACTCAGGCCCCTTACTTACTAAAGAGATAATATTATCTTCTTTAAATATAAGCAACATTTATAATGAGAAGGCCATCTCACAAGTGCAGTCATTAGCTGTTATCAATTCATAGGAAACCACAGTAGGAGTGGGTCGTTTTTTTGCCAAGTAATTTAGTTTGTCTGCATGGGATAAAATGGGACAATAAACCCTGCCTCCAGGGTTTCTGTTTCAGGGCTGCTGTCACAATACCGTTGTACTTTTGGCAGGGTAGTGCTTTTACATATATATGCTGTGTAAGCCACAGCCGTACACATAGCTTGTGTTCAACACCCCTTTCATAAAGCACGGATTCAAGAACATATTATTTAAATCAAAACAGTTTTTGTTCAATATTTGCTTGGTTTGTTGTATAACACAAGGACTATTTGCTTCTGAAGAGCTGGTATTGTTAAAATGCTTTACAACCCTACTATTACAGACTGTAATTGTGGTGTACAGTCAACTCTATATCAGTGTAGTAAATGTTACTGGGATTATTTCTGCATTGAAGCCTGGTGTTTTACATGCTTCCCAGTTACTGTTTTACATAAAAAGTGCTGAATGTGGTATCATTTATTAACATACACCACTAAGGCTGGTCAGTCAGGGAAAAACACAATACAATTTTTTTAAAAAGGAAAGTTTCCTCATTTTAATAGTCACACAATAATAATAAGATTCATTTTAGAGTTGAAAAATTGAAAGTTTAATAAAAAGTTGTTCTTACAAGTTTCTTCTTTGTCAAAGAAATTATTTACCAAATAATACTTTATTTACTTTAAATAAAATATATTGCAACACTTTACCAATGGTTCGAAAACTTTTTATGTATATATATATATATAATATATATATATTATATATATATATATATATACATAGTGATATTTCTCACTATAAAGAAATATGTTTTCCTGTTGAACAAATAAACTGTGGACACTTTACAAGTTTTTAATTAGTTAGGGAATTCCAATTTTGAGTTTAAGGTGCATCATTTTGGTCATTTGTCATATCGTATACTCAGCCTCCAAAGCACTAAAATGTTTTCAAAACAAACTAGGATGAAAGAAATACATTCTCACTTGTCTTCTTCCAAAGTAGTTTATATTTACATACAGGAAAACATTAGAGGAACAAGAATCGGATAAAAAGGGCTAGTTTCAAAGTATAACATGGATTATTATAACAGGAAAAAACTACCCATTAAAAATAAAATAAAAAAGTTAGTTCTGTTTATAGCACATAAACAACACAATAAATATGAATATACCTTCAAACAGTCCATGTTTAAAAAAAAAAAAAGTCTCTGTAAAGTGACATAGACCCCAATTTAAATCTACAGTGTCCCACGATTACATTGTATTACATTATGTACCTATATTTATAAATAACAAAACACCTTTTCCTCTGCTGAAGACTTTGTGCAAGCTAGCAGCTAACAAGTACTTTAACAAGAACATTTTGGACAGAATCCTCAAGGTTGGGATTTTCAAAACCCACCACCACAATATGAAAAAGGTTTGAATATAACTGAGTGACACATTACATTTAGCCTTACTTATTATACTGTCCATTATACAAAACAAAACCCAAACAATATGTATAAACACATAGAACAGAAGACATCATTTTCCATCGTGCAATAGCAAAGAATAATACAAAGAATAATTTCAACACCGCAGAACTGTGTGTAGATCAAGAAAAGGATTTATTTATTCTTAAGTGCTTGCTAAACATCTACTAATTGCTATAAGAACAAAAATATATCAAATTGTGTAATTGGACAGTTGACTCTCCAAGCCAAAGCTTGGCTGGAATATCACGTATTAGCGCTGGCCTAATACCCCTAATAGAGACAATTTCTAAAATAAAACAGGACACTGTTCTAGTTGGCACCCTCTTTTCCATCTACATTATGTTATATTACAACCAATTTTCAAGAATTAAATTACAGACAGTATTCAGTGTAACATCCAGATTTGGGTCACCCTCCCTTACTTCTGTAAGCTCAACATCTCTGTATTAATTTATAAGCAGTGTTGCCCACAGATATTTTTAGGCCCGGGGGCAAGTTTTTAAGTCCGTGTACTTGCTAGTAAAGAATGTTTTTTTTTTTTTTTTTTTTTTTTTTTTTTAATTAAGCTTACCTGCTGTTAAAATACAATTTTTTATATATACAGATCTACCAAGTCTATGCATGGCTTGTGTCCCTTTTAAACAGTTCATTTTCACGGTTCTCTTGAGAATGGGTAACGCAGTTGATCAGTCGGCTCTTATTGTTTATGAATGTCAGACACTGCTTCTTCCTCTTCTTCGCTATCCAGATCTATTCTCATGTTCAGTGTGTCCCGGGATTTCTTCATCATAAAGGACTCCTTTAGCCTGCAGGGAGGGGAGAAACAGGAACGGGGTGTGCCAATCAACATTATTTACAGTGTATTAAGTACATTCCTTGGTACCTGAATGAAGGTTTATGTTGTTTGCTCATGTACAAACAGGGAAAGAACCAGTTTGGATTAATTAAATGTGTTTTCTGAACAAAACTGACCTAGCAGGTATTGTCTATGCTGCTGTAAGATGGTGGTTGGAGTTGTACTTGCTCCATATTAAAAAGACATTCAAGATCGATGTAAGTCATTGAGACTTAATGTATTTTAGTTACTTTTAGCATTTCTAGATTTTCTGCCATTGAAAAAAGTGTTTATACTGCAAAGGTCACAACAACACATTTTCCTGCATCCTATTAATGTAATGGGTTTGATGTAAACAGATTTAAATCATGAGCTACAAACACACAGTACATTATCATAGATTTTTTGAAAATAAGTATTGTTGGTAATTAGTGTAAATATAAGACAAACTGTACAAGTCTGGTTATGAATTTAAGGAATTAGTACAGCAAATCAGTTAAAGTCAGTCTGCGCTCTTCATATCTAAATGCTCAAACAAAGGTGGTTGAGAGTGTACATATTTACACAACAGGTGTGGATTGCCTTTGGTTGGTTTATTTACATTGTTTTATATGATACAAAATCACACTCAAATTTACTGGGTCCTGTACACATTACAGAGTTTAAAAACTTAAAATCGTCTTTTTATTTTAAAGAAGTTCATAACACAAAGGAAGAAATTCTCAAGCTCTTTAATACAAACTGTTATCTCCAGCAAGAAGCATGTAATACAAGGTATTTCACAACAGCTGAATAAAGCATGATCAAAACTGTTCCAAAGAGAGCAAGGTTGCGCTAAAGAATGTCCTTAGAAAGTGTTATCAGAATTGGACAAGCAGATATTACAGTGTATGTAACCTGAAAGGTGAAGTGGACTCCCCAATTCAAAACTACAGATTCATCAAATATAGAAAAAGGTTGAGGCATTGTAATATTTATCCCATCTTTTACTTTCAATGCATTGAGTGTTTTTATGACAGCCAGGGGGCAGTACATAAATCTATTTACTAGGGGTGGGACCAATATCGATATGTTGATATGATGTCGATATCAATAATAATTATCATAATGCGATATAGCGGGATTTAAAAAAAAAATCATGTATGCTTGCAGAGACATACGTTTTATTGCTAATACTGCTAAAAAATACAAACACAGTATAATCAAATTTATATTAAGATACAACAAACCCTATACATACCAATCATACTGTCAGTCTCATAAGCAAACACCACACTATGGTGTATTACTATTCCCATAAAAGACAGCAGCAAGTAATTCAATGAACCAAACACTTTATTAAAAGAAAACAAGTAACTCAATAGTATAAGCTCTGTATGTAAAATATCCAGTAAATGGTGCAATATTCATTTTTAGATATAGTTGTGCGCAAAATGTTTTAGACATTTTTGTGCGCTAAACGTTTTATTAATACGTTAGACCTTAACTTTATATTTTAACAGGTGTTTTTTCCCCCGATTTTATGTAAACCGCGTATTCAGTCGTGGAAAATACATACACGTATCACAAACTCACCATTAAAAATCAGTATAATTTTTTTTATTTTTTTTATTTAAGAGAGTGAACATTTAGCTGACATGTTAAACCTGTAATAAATAAATCATTGAATTAAAATATTTTGTTTACACTTGGCAAGTCAACATTCACCTGACAGATAAATTGGAAAAACATGATCGTTCAGCAATTAAATCTTGGGTTTTCACAAAATAAAGTATGCACACCAGGAGCGAAGTGAATGACCGAATACAGCACGAGTACAAAAAATGATGTAGCTAGTAATGAAAAGAAAAGACTGTCTCCTTTTGCTTCTTTTGTGGAGACGAAATAAAATAAATAAAACACAAAAGAACACGGGTACACCACACAATAAAAAAGGAAACCATTCACGGAATACCACCGGCTTGTTAAAGAGCTAATGTTAAAGGATTAGAACTAGGCCTAATTAGCTGTTATTTATTTATTTATTTAAAGTGGTCTATCCTTTAATTGTTTTCAGCCCTTAAACAGTTACAGATTTCAAGTTCGCTATAACATTTTATGAGTAACTTGAACTCTGTAAATCTTTAACAGCTGAAAACAATAAAAAAAAAAGTCTAATTAAGCAAATTATTAGTTCAATTAAGGGTTTAGTTAAGTAATTGAGAGCTCAGTTGGAATGCAAACCAGACGACACATGGATCCCCAGTACCAAGGTTGGGAAGCCCTGCACTAAAATATTATTTCACCATTTCATTCCATGCTGCATTATTTTGACATATGTGCATGCGCCTGCGGTTCACTGCATTTTGTCAGTGTGATTACTTACACTATTATTAATGTTTTTTTTAAATGTGAACTTTCGGTATTATAAATGAGATGTACTTTTAAAACATAAAAACATGCAAAATTCAGCATGACGCTGTACTTAATACTTTTAGATGTGTCATGAATCAGCATTTATACGCAGAGCAGCAAGATTAAATTACTTCCGAGTTGGCTAGCTAGTGTGTGCCAGTGAAGTATAGAAATATTTCGGTATTGAGGTGGCTGCTGATGAAATATTTAAAACAATATAACCAGACCTTGTAGTTGTCCATGGATATTGTGAAGCAAAGCACCACTAAATTATAGTAAGTTATTGCTTTTCATATGTAAGTATCTGTACATGTATATGTTTGATATTGTGTTTTTGTATTTCTGTATTTTGCAGGACTTCGATATTATCGATATCGACACTGAAATACATGCACAATATCGATACACAATTTTCATATCGTTGCTCACTCCTACTATTTACAAACTTACTTGAGCTGAATCTGCAAGTCAGAGAGCTGTTTCTGGAGCTGACTGTTTGACTCCTTCAGTTCCACCATTTCTCTCTGAGCTTGGCGGTTCTGAGCCTCCCGCCGCTCCATCTCCTCCTCCACTTGGCCCAACTGCCGTTTCAGGCTCTTCACTCGCTGTCCCAGCTGGAAAACACAAACACACGCGGTCAAAAATTGTGCTGCTTGAGCAGGGGACACCAGCGACACAGGCAAAAAGAAACACACCAAAAAACTGGAGGACTCAGTTTCATAACTGATACGGCATTTACTTTAATTAAAGTGCCATTCATTTCACATCGACTGTAGAGTAAAACTAATACATGTACATCGTTTTACAAACAAAATAAGTAAACTATACACTGAATTCTTCTAAATTGTTGCATACTGTTTCAAATATATTTCTACAGTATAGAGAGTACAGAGAGTCTCTCTGTAGATGCAGTTTCCTGCCTGTTGCCTTACCTGATCCTTTTCCTCCTCTAATTGACGACGTTCTTCATCCATCTGCTCAGACAGATCTTTATTCTTCCTCTCCAGCTTCTGGATTACACCCATCAGCATGGCTTTGTTCCTAAAGATAAAGGCATACAGTAGATTAGATACTGTCGTTCTTTGTGCTTTAGATCTGACAGAACAGGATGGAGACTCTCATCGCTGGATTGAGAGGGTTATGGGCTTCACCCCTGTGGGCTGACTAGTCAGACAAAAATGTTGAAGGGATGAGTGGATTGGCAATAGGAGATGATAACTTTCAACTGACTTGATGGTACAATTTTAGTCAAGGTCAACACTGATTTTTACAAGATCTGTCCATGTTATAAAACCAGTATCAAACATGGCTCTAACAAAATGGTGTGTCTTATGAGGACAAAGGTTTGCTTACTTTGAGACAAAAAAGCCTGATCCATTAAAAAAGTGACCCTGAATAAGTGTTACAGTATGCTGTAACTTCACAGGGCTATTGCAAAAAATGCTTTTGTGCCCTATGCAACCCAGACATGCAGATTTGGAACAAATACAAATTATATAAGACATAATATGCATTACAAAATTCAGATTCAACTAATTATTTTTAATTCAAGTGATGTTGTAGTTATAGTAATTAACTTTCACAGTCAGGAACATCATAATCAAGGCTAATTAGATTATTTGTGTTTATCCCAAGTGATTCTGCGCTATTACCCCACAGAATACATTATTGGGGAGCACAATAACACTTTAGATTAAAATTACATTTAATGATCCCATACACCCAGTCACATCAACCACAGCACAAGCTCTTAAAAATACATAATAAACTGTAAAGCTTTATCAGCTATTTTTTTAAATAGAACAATCTGTATTTAGATCAAAACAACCTTAAAACCAAGGCAGAATGTTACGTAGACTGAGGATTTTTTAAAAACGTATTTGTGTCGAATGTACTTAATTTGAGAACAGCATGAATTAGAATCAAGGAACAGTGGTTAGATTATTAACTGCATAGGATGTTACACCTGCCTAGGGTGAATCTACCATTATTTTAAAAGCTGCATAATGAACCATGTTTCGTTTATTTGGAAATAAAGTTGAAAAGTTGAAACTGGTTTGATTTATTTTTTCTATTATCCTCTCCTGTATTCTTTATATCTGACATACCTGCATGCATTTGGTGTAATGTGTTGAGGTACAGGTGTTACTCCATGAATATTTATGGAGTACTGTATTTATTCCAGGAATAAAACAAACAAAGCACTAAATAAACGTTCATGAAGTACTGTGTTTAATGTACAAGGTATGTAAAAGAAAGTGTGTTTATACCATTGGTCTTAAAATATATATATATCTGGACCCAAATGTGACCCAATTGAACAGTTAAATAAAATAGTTTGGGACTTAAGGTAGCACAGGATTTATGTTACCTGTTTTTAAAACTTGCCACTGTTACCCTGGTACGTTCCTATGAATTAGATTTTCTGCTCCAATTATACTATCCAAGCTGAAGCAAAAAAAAAAAAAAAAAAAAAGTTTGAGCAAAACTATGTGATCTTTTTAAAACTATTTTCTTCTTAGAAATGGGTGGTGCTGAAAGCCATATTTTGACCTATTTCTTTCTGAAAAATCTGATTGTAAACATAAATTAATATAGTGTTTGAGAATGTAACAATAAGCAACAATAATAAAAAGGTACACCCAGGTGATAATTATAAAAATATCTAATAACAATAATCTCCTCTTCCCATATTTACAGTGAGATGTACCAAAGTCAAATAGCATTAGTTTCACATTCAAAAGGCATTCCAGGGAAACAAAATCTGCAAATGAGATTGAATGAATGACAAATGAATGTATGTATGATACAAAGGAACTATGGCTTGCTGTAAAATGATCTACGTTAAATCAAAACTTATTTGAATGCTAAATGAATGCTTCTAGCAAAGTACTTAATTTTGATTCTCAATAGTGCAGAAATGGTATTCATATTCAATGCTGAGCTGACATCTATCAAAATAATTTGAATAAAAATGATCTCCAATTAAAAAAAAGTTTCAAATAAATTGATCAGCAACCAAGCCCAGCTTTTGTTTCACTAACCTCTCTTCAGCTCTCAGGCTGCTTTCCATCTCTTTGGCCTTTATTTCTGTCTTCGAGAGTATGTCCTCATGCGTTTGAGAGCTCCGCAGGTCCCTCACTTCAAGTTCTAGATCTTTGTTCTAAAATACAAGCATTTAGTTAACAAACCCATGCCTTCAAGAATACAACTCATGAAGGCTTTTAGTGGTATGTAGAGTTTCTGAAAGTACAGTGGTACAGTAGCTAAACTCCATTTGCTAGTCCTTCATTCATAGTTTCTTATCTTCTAAGGTAGAGATAAATAAAAATATAGATTCTGCTTAGCTGGAAATGTGTCTGTTATCTCCCTCATCAGTAAAAGAGTGGTACTGCATGTCACAAAGACGGCCGAAGTGGGCGGTGTCAGAACCAGGAAAGGAATACACACAGACAGGACGGATGACGTGAAATGATGAAGACGCTTGCTTGCGCCGGTTTACTGTAAATAAAAGGTTTAAACAAACAGAAAACAGGACACAGCACTTTACGCCAAAATAAATAGACACACAAAATGGACAATACTAGACAAACACGGTGAGCAGATAGACAAACAAGTATCGTGCTGGTCCCACCAGCACGCAATAGCAATTGATAAAGCTCTATTACTCCTCCTCTCTCTCCCGTTCCCTACTCACCGAACACCCAACCCCGAGTGGGTGAAAACATGCTACTTTTATGCAGCTGTACCAAGACTCGATTGCTAATCAATCATTCAATTGGAGTCTCAGTACAACTGCACGTGAATTAATAAAGTGCAATTCCCCATGCTCACATATTATTACTTTTTACTTGCATGTGAAGTGCTGTGCAATCCTCGTGCCTAAATACAAATATACATTTTAAACACTCGTGTTACACAGACCCATTTATAGCTCATGTACCAATGACTATATACCAACATTTAACACACCACACGCAACATATAACAGATAATATACACAAGGGCGGGCACTTTGTCACACTGCATTAAAAAAATCTTCATGGAAGCTAATATTATTACAGGGGTGGCCAATCTTGGTCCTGGAGAGCTGCAGGGTCTTCTATTTTCCGTTCCACCCGAGTTCTCAATTACTTAATTGAAGCAATTGTTTTCTTAATTGGTCAACACTAACATGTTTCCTAGGTCTTTGGCCATTGAGGATTTAAAGACACAGAAAACCTGCAAGATTGTGGCTCTCCAGGACCAGGATTGGCCACCCCTGTATTATTAGATCAATCTAGAAAGATCTGTCTGTCAAATCAATTGGTTTAACAATATGATTAATTATGAAAATATAAAAGCATAGATAAGTACTGTAAAGCATTGTTAATGCATACCATGAAAAAGTGGGAAACTTTTATAGGGGGCATGTGACAGAGCGAAGGAATTCCAGCTGGAAATCTTCTTAACCAGAAAGGGCGCTGTATAAGGTTGGTGGTATGCCTCCTCCTAGATGGGCAGCCTTGACGGTAGGCGGAAACCAAAAGGTGACCATATTAGGGGGAGCATGTAGCTGCACGTACCCGGAAAGACTCCACTGCAATCAGCTGCGGGGCAGAGAGGGACTGGAGAAACCATGGCCATGGGTTGATTGCAGGGAGGAGTTTCGTGGTACAAAGGGGAAGCAGCTATGTATTATGCATTTCTCTATATTTATGGATTTTCTTGTTACTGCATCTTGTAAAGAGCTTTGTGACGGTGGTCCACTATGAAAGGCGCTATATAAAATAAATATTGATTGATTGATTGATTGTTTCATTGATGTCAGATCAGCCCCTTACGTTGAATAACTAATAAGCTGGAGCACTGGCTGTTTGTTTTGTTTTGTGTTTTGATAAACGTGTACGGAGCCAGAGAGCTGCAGCCAGCGAGCCAGCACAAAAAACCCCAGCACCAACTTCACGCGACTGCACAACACTCAACAGCACAGCACGGCACGGCAAGCACTGGAAAAAAACCAGAGCACATTTCCGTGCACGGATGTGGATTGTTAATTATTGTGTATAATTAATATTATTATATTATTATTACAGGAAAGGTTTATACCCAATTTATTTAAAAAAAAAAAAAAAAACATTTTACCTGTCTCTCCAGCATCAGTTTGTCACATTCCAGTTGTTCTCTCAAATCTCTTTCATGAAGTAACTTGATCTGTAGCTGCTCATTCTGTAAAATAATTACTTTTAAACAGACTGGGACAGGCATATGAACACTGTTCCATTTATATATGTAGACCCATGTTTAGACCTGAACAATTTAAATTCAGCATGCACTAATGTGTGCATACAACTCACTAAGTCCCTCTCAGCCATTCAAAGTGCCCAATTCACCAAATCTGATAATTACATTTATTTGCATTTATTTAATATTTATGAATTCCATTTTCTCACTTTTTGACATAACAGAAGAACGCAAATATCCTACTCTAATAACTTATGTATCAATCGATCCAATCCTTCAAGGTAAGCCTTTTGATGACGGCGATTTCAGTTCAGTGGGAGTTTCATGGACAACTGATAGAAGATGATTAATAAAGTGGATTATAGTAGGAAAGCAAAAGAGATGTTTTCAGAAATGGACAGAAGTAAATGTTATTACCTGTTCGATGGTTCTTTTGTGTTTTCCTGCCCATCTATGTTCAGTGTCATTCATTTCTTCTAAATCACTTTCCAGATCAATTATTTTTTCCTGTAGCATTAACAAAAAGAATGTAAGAGAAATGAGAAAGCGATAGCTGGTTTGTTTAAAGTAATTAACAGATATTCAACAGATGTTCATTGGGGCTCATCACTCCCTATAATTAGCATGATACTCATTTGTTTAGTTTTTTTCTTGCAACTTAAACAAAATATTCTTTACTTTGTGACAACTATCTGGACCACCAGAGCGAAACTTCTAGAGGGAACCAAATGTCTCACAAGACAGCCTAGAATGGAAATAACACACACACATTAATTACCAGTTTCAACCACAGGGGTCAGGAGTATCTCATATAAGGGCTGGATGCAAACTGCTAACCTCACAGTTCAAAGACAAACGTTGTACCATTCAAATAAACACAGTACACACTGTCAGTGAGGTGTCAGACCAACATTAGAAAGACAGCGCTGAATTGGTGGCAAATCTGCAATGGTTCTGTGGTAGATCCATGATCATTCAATAAATAACCCCAATAACTGAGGAAATGTCTAGCAAAGTCTGCCATCTATAAATAAAACAATAAAAGAGCAAAAAAGCAAGCAAACAGACCCAGGTGACCAGAAGTTGTCAACCATGTTACCTGGGCCTGCTTGAGCTGCTTGCTAAGCTCTTCCTTGGCCTGGGTTGTTGTCTGGAGTTCCATCTGAAGGTCTTCAATGGATCTCTCCGCTTGCTTGGACAGCAGCTGCAGTCGCTCCCGCAGCTGTATCTCCTCTTCTAATTGCCTGTCCTTGTCCAGCTGCTTTAAGGACAACTAGATCATGCCACACACAGAAAAAGAAGAAACCAATGAATTTAAGTTATCAAAAAATAATAATAAAAAACATACAGCCAATTGTTATTTTTTTATGATTCAAAAAATATAAGTGCGTTTTGAAGGAAAAATAAAAATTCTCGGAAGAGTTGTAAGCTGTTAAAATATAGAGGGTCGGTAACATAACATGAACTTTTATGAAAATGCTGTCCACCTTATTATTTATAAGCCTACTAAATAATTAATAGGAGTTACTAAATAACAGCTAAATAAAATAGCAGTTACCAGATAAAAGAAAAATAAATTCCATTAACTACTGAACTACACTTTGTTGAAACCTTTTGTTTTCCTCAGTTCATTTTCTGATTGTCTCAGTTGTTTGATGTCAAAACATATGGTTTGCTGTTAATGGTAAATTACAATTTTAGTGTGAAAAGATGCTATTTTTCTTTTCAAGAACATTATTCTTTTCAACACCTGTGAATAGTCCCTTAGTGTTATGGGTTGAAACATTAAGCTTTCTTACTTCAATTGCTCAATGTTGCAAAGAATGTGAAGAAATACATGTACAGTAGTATAAATGTCTAATTATGCAGGGGTGTCAAACAATCTTACAAAAAATGACATTGTATTTAAAAAGACTGAAGCTTTTGTTTGTATTTATTGTTTACAACAACTTTTGGCACCCAGAGCCAGGCCATGATTAGGTACGTACAATTGGAACATTTCTGTATCATTCTACAATCATACAAAGTTGTTATAAATACCCCTTTTTAAAGCAATGCGTGTTTAATTCATGATACAGTTCTTGTAATGTGTGACGTCCAAAATATTAGCATAGCCCCTCCTTAATCTTCATAAAATGATACCCACTGTAAACCCATGTCAAAATAAAAACGACAGCATCAAGTACTGTAGATCTTTGTTTTTTATGAACACTTTATAAATAGTTCATAGTTTTTTTTAATTTAAATAATAGTCACACAAAGTTTTACAAAAGTGTACATCCACAGAAACAGCACCAGGCATTATCAAATATATGATTGATTAATATTATTTTGAAAGTGGCGACTATTCGACAGTAGCAAAAAATGAGTCTTATTACCCCTAGTGTATGCGATATAGAGGTTCAATTAGGATTTGTTTTCCATATTCCAAAAGCATTACCCTACAGATAAATAAATAAGACTGAGAAACGTTTGCTTTAGGAGATGCATTTTTTTTTTTGTTTTTAGCAAAGCGATTTAACAAAAAAGAAGCTGTCTTTGAAGCAGCATTTACACAGCTGAGTCATTAGAATCTTTCAACAGTCAAGTTGGGCTGCATTTTTAAGCAGTGGATGCTTAAAATAAGAATTTAACAAACGTTGTTGTAGTTGGCGTTCCATAGGATACATTTTTCTTTTGTTCATTTTTGTCATGCATACAACATTTAAATTATATTTGTTCATTTTTTTATATTTATAATAAAAAAAAACAGTTTAACTATAAGCCCTTTGTCTTGTTCTAGTAGTGTGCATTAGCCTACAACATATTACAAATGGATAGTATACAGTGCTTTGTTATGGACTTTTTGTATATGTGTAACGCTAGGTCTGAGTTTTTGTTTTGTTTCTCGTGCTTTCTTTATTACATTGTTTTAGTGGCCTGTGACACAGAGACCTGTCTGTGTGCCTTTATGGAAGCAGCTGAAACGCGCAACAGGAGATGTGTGTATAAGGAACTAATTGAGCAGGTAGGCTCGGCTGGTGATGAGTTGATCGGAAGGTCCAGATTGGATGGGGGTGTGCCCGGTGAGGCTGTGCAGAGCTCAAAAAGCAAATGCCCCACAGCTCGAGGCTACTGCATAGCCATGAGCAAAAGCTTATTTTTGTTTACATTGAGGAGGAGAGCGTCCACTCTGCAGGAACTACTACTTGAAACCCTTCCACTCCAAGATGGCACTCATGAAGGCACTGCCCAGCCAATGCCATGTGAAAAGGCCTTTTGAAGAGGCAGGAGTTGCTGTGAGAGTCCCGGGATTCCAGAAGCTCAGAAGTAGGCCCGTTTGGGGGATGTTGATCCCAAATAGTGCATAGAGAGGGTTTGCATAGAGTAGTAAGTTCCTGGAGTGGGACGTTCCTTTTTATGGGACTAGTGCTTGCCTTGTGTGGCAAATTTAAATTTTTAGCTTTTTTTTTTTTTTTTTTATTAAATGTGAACTAGGGAGATCACTGCTGGTATCCTAGTGTCAGCACATGTGTTAATTAAATCTGTGCGACTGTGCGGCGTGTCAACACCCAATGCTCTGTGTCTGCCTCAGTATTGTTCAGTGGCGACCAACACACATAACAAACCCACCTGATACATAGCCAAATGAGGCTTCACTTGCGGTTCTTCAACACAACCTAAAAACTTTGTGGAAACCCAGTTCAGGAAAACTGCACAATACCAGTAGTTGAGCAAGGCCAAATTGGAACTCAGGGAACTCAGACAGAAATTTTAAATATAGCCTCCTGTACTGTAATATTAATTAGGTTATTTGCATTTGGAAGGAGAATTTATCTCCCTAAAAGAAAACTAGGTACTACCAAAATAGCATGAGAAAAAGGTGAGATTTATTTTTCTTTTTCTATAGAATTCTGCCATTGCCAGCTATCAATATAGGTGAAATCCATATCCTCCTAATACCATTATTCATTCTTCTCAGTGAAACTCAGGTGTGAGTCTATATTCCCACCTGCTGGATATAACAGTACTTTGTGACAGCCCTTCAGTTAAGTGAGTGTTTGTCTCCAATACCTCCTCCAGTTGTCTAGTCCTGTTGCACTGTGCCTCTGCCAGTTCTTCGCATTTCTCCTTCAGCCTCTCCTCCAGCTCCTCGATGCTATTCTGGGTCTTCTCCTTGTACTGCTGGTGGAGAGCAATCCCTGCAGCAGCCTCAGCCGACACCTGCAGTGCTTCCCCGAGCTTGAAGAAAGCAGAGGAGCCACACTCAGAATGTGCACTGTCCTTCCAGTGCTATAAGTAGGGCTGTATTTTTTCCACAGTAAAAGTTTTTATTTCACGTCATTGCACAGTCTAAAAATAGGTATTTCAAGATACTTCATGATGAAACATAATATTTATGAATGCAGACAAAATTGCATTGTCACATTCAAAATTGATAATTTTCTCCAGAGTTTGTATACAACAAAGATTCCAAAATATTTAAATGCTTACCCAAGCAACCGTAAATGCTAAATTGCAGAGTATTTTGTTTTTTATATCTACCTTTTCAAGACATTCTATTTTCTCCATCAGTGAATTATATATATATATATAAAATAAATAAATAAGTGAAAATAATAGCAGACATGTTAAATGTACCATTCAAGTACTGACAGAGCGATCTTTAGCAGAAATATTACCGATCTTTGATGTGGCTGGTGTCTTTTTCACTGAAGACATTTTAAAGAAATCATGCAGCTCTATGCAGTTGTGTTCAGCCACTTACAGGAAACAAAATAAACTGGCTGCCAGGTTCCTAAAGGCAGTGTAACAGGTGCACCAATAGGGAAAACATTTGCTGTATTTATTTTGAAGTGAGAAAAAAAAAGATATTTACGCTACTGTTTCAGAAATGAGAATTTTCATGGGGAACTATTTATTACACGGAAACTGTGATAACCATGAAGAAAATACAGCCTGAGCTATAAGCCACTCAGAGGGATCTAACACAAGCCCTTGCCAGATAAAGACCTATGGTATGCACATTAATGTTTGAAAACAGTAGCTATTTTGCCTGCTGATAATGTCTGTACTGAAAGATCACCAATACTACATAATATTGTGGGTGTCTCCTTTTCTCCAGGTCAAAGTCTAGTTGAAAATGTATGTGTGGCAGGCAATACAACAATTATAATCAGTCTGTGAAACAAGTTGAGTATGCTCCAGGTCAAGATGAGCTCAGATTTTCTTTTCAGGACAAAGTGCAAAGAGAACCCCCGTTCCTGGGTAATGTTCAACTCTTCCAATGACTGCAGTACCTCTGTTTCTAGCCTGAGCACAGTGCTGCTGAGGCTAACAATTTTTGTGTCCAAGTTCTGCTTCTCCATCTCCAGCTGGCCTTGGTTCCTCTCAGCCAGCCACAGCTTCTCTGCCATTGCATCACACCGCTTGCTCTGGTTATCCAAGGCCTCCTGTAATAAAGCAAAAATGGTTGTCTATACAGGTGTATCTCTAAAGGTATCACTGTGTTGTAATTTTGATCAACATTTGTAAAAGTGGTCCTGTATTTCTGAGAAACTGTTTTGTGTAACAAGGTTTTCCAAGGGTCAAAATCTAATTTAACATAAAAAAAAAAAAAGTTAGAACAGTCATACAATTCCCATACAATAACCCGGAACAGTACTACTTTTCATTTTGGTCTTGACTGCTCTCATTGCTAAGCAATGCTGGACCTCTAAGGAAACTCAGGTGCTTTGGCAAGTGGTGTTGGTGACACACTAAGGGTAATGTTGAACCTCAGCTGTAGTTCAGCCTGTATGCGAGCATGGTGTCAAGGAGCACATTGCTGCTGGAAGTGCTGTAATGTCAATCGAGGGCAGGTCTACTCTGTTTTGCTGGCTAAATCTAAATCTAGGTCAATCATTTTTTGGCTAGAAAAATCCGTCCTAATCTGGTTAACTCTCAAAACTGGAATATAGCATTGTGACAGGATGCAGCGTGTGTTTTTGTTTTGTTTAGAGTGGATGTGACTGAGTCTGCAGGGTGGATCTGTGAGTAAATTAGTTTGGGTGAGGAATGCGTGGAATGTGTCTGGACTAATGAGGTGTTAATTAATCAATTTGTCCAGGCACCTGTATAAAAGGAGAGTGGTTGGGAGCGTGGTGAGTGTTTGTGAGAGTAAGAAGACCTGTTTGGTAGCGGTGAGTGAGTGAGTGAGCAGAGTTAGTTGTTTATTACTGAATGTTATGTGTCTTTTTATTTGGCCATCGTGCCCTTTTGTTTTGTGTGGTGATTATCATTTAATTAAAAGTATTTTATTTGCTGCACTTTCCGACTCTGAGTCTCTTCACTTTGGCTACCCTGTCACAAGCATATATATGTTCAAATATGTAACAGGAAGAAATATATTAATTGAAAATACATTTTTTGTTGTGTTACACTCACACACTGGACAAAGGAAACGCACATACATGTTGCATGAAATGTATTGATAGTTACTGTATACCTGAGCTTCAAGTAGTTTTTGATGTAGAGACTGCTGTAGGTAGGTAAAGGCATATTCTTGGTCATTAGCCTCTCCCAGAACATCCTTCGCATCTGACAGCTCTCTCTGCAAAGACAACAAGGAATACCAAATAAGCTTAAAAGACAGAAAATACTTTCAACCCAAAAACAAGGAGTTGATAAACTGGGGCACATTTTACCATGTGTATGTTCTGTGTCTGGAACAACATTGTAACACATGCCAAGGAATTGATAATGTTTAGATATTGTTAGGATAATAGCGTGCAAGCAGAGTTCACAGTTCAGCTTCACACACCATCCAGTTAGGCAAGATATTTAAGACAAGCAGTTGAGAGACTGTGAATGAGAAAAAGTTACCTTAATCAACTCCTGAAAACAGACCCTCTCTGTAGCTGAGCTATCTCCCAGGACATTAGGTAACTGATCATTATCTGATTTCCGTTTATAACTAGGTGCCGTATTTGTTGTGTCTAACGATAAATGTTTAAACTGTAAGTGTGTAACTTTTGAATACTTGAATCAATAAATTGAAAGTTACTAACATAGCAATTGGTATTGTGTGCACTCATTTGCAAATGTCAGATTATTTTCCTTAAACCTTGACTGGATTAAATGCTTTAGCAACATGCTCTCAGTTTCAGCTCTCAAGGTACACAGTAGACACATGTCAGATTCTGCTTCTATGACTAATACAGGTAATCCAAGTTTTAATAAGCGTGTACCTCCAGGTGTGTGATACTCTCATTCAGCGTGAAGTTTTCTCGTTCCAGCTCCACGACCCTGTCCTTTAGCTTCTTTAATTCATTCTGCATCACTGCCATGCTCCTGATCATGTCCTCGTTGTTCACCAGCATCCCTCTCATCTCGTATCGTATCCGGCCTCTCTCCCGGGACATCTCCAGGCTCTCTGCCTCCAGAAAAGCGTTTCTCTGCCACAACACCAAACATATAATGCTGCAATTCAGTACTATGAGAGACAATAACATTCTGCCAATTAAGAGGGCCATTCTGAAGTTAAATGAATAATAACAATGTAAAAACAAATCAGACATACCTAAGGATCCCACCGACATTCTGTAGATAAATTTTTTCAGAGAGCAATAAACTCACTGTAGCTGGTCAGAACTCTAATTTAACTGATCCTTTCTGTAACTATTGTTGTTTCTCCCTAGTTTTATACTGCTACTATTGATTATAGAAATTCCTCTCAGAAGACTTGCTTTAGCACTTGCTTCAAAACAGGGCCCTTTGAAAGGGTTCATCATGAACGAATGGACATTTGACAAGTCACAACACAGGATGTAGACATGCCTGGTTACCAGTTCAGCATATAAAATCAAGGAGATTTGTATATTTTGAAAATATACCTATTCAGTAAGCTCGAATACAGAGAGAAAGTATTTTTCATACACAAGCATAATTTATCAACAGAACTGTCATCCCCTATTCTTTAAACTTAGAATTTGCCAATTTGAATTATGGTGCACAGAACTGAAAGACGAAATGCTATGAATAAACTCTGTTACCTTTTCACTAACATCTAAAAGCCTGATGAGTTCCTGAATATAATCTCTTTTGTGGTGAATTCCAGGTCGAAGATTAGGAAGGGCAGGCAACATCTGTCAGCAAAAGACAAATTAAATCGAAAAATTAGTTTAATAAATGAATGACTGAAGGAATAAATAGAAACCTATATTAGTAGTGATGTTTTTAATTTATTTTCCTGAGCTGTAATTTAAAACAACTACTCCAAGTAGCAGAAGCATGCCATGTTGGCTCATAAACTGGTGCAGATAATACAGAAGAAGATTAGAACAGATTTTGATCTATCAGGTGACGTTGTTCCAAATGTAGATGTAAATTCATTTTTTAGATCCTCCGTGGTTTCGATCATTAAAACAGACCCCATTAACTGCAGGGTCCACATTTACAAATGCTTTATAAATACAAATTATTGGGGAGTCTCATTTGTGAAATTGCAAAAGTCTTTGAGTGTAAAGAAAACTATTTAATATAAGAAACAAAAATCAAGAAATTAAAGCATATTTTAGTGAAAAACTTCACTTTTTTTTAATATTCCAGTAATAAAGGAATACATTTAGCTTACCCCCTTGAGCCTGCCCCAGCTCTCATAGATAGCGAATCTACCTTGAGAAAAGTTAGTTGGGGGAAGAGCAACGCTGCTCCACTGGCTGTATGAGCTCAATGAGTTGAGAGAGACTTCTGAGGGTGTAGGAGACAGGCATTCCTGAGAAAGCAGAATAAAACACTAAACTCAGTAACACACCTCAATTACTATATACAATAGCTGAACTGACTTTAATTCTGGCCTGCTAGTTACTGCTATTTGCCAGCATAAATGATTATATTAAAAGGAGAGCCTGAGTATATCCATTTATATTGAAATCTCTCAGGCTCAGAACTATGTAACTTGCAACAGATTACCTTGAAGTCGGACATTCTGAAGATTCGGTCATATTCAGCAGATGGAGATCTATATGGGCTATTAAATGCCCTTGGTGGGGTCTCATTGCCAGGAATCTAAAAAAAAAGAAAAATCCATGACACTGTATATTAAAATGTTATTATATATTATACCGTATCTTACATATGACAGACATTACAAGATAAACCAGTATTTATTATTATACCGTTTTTACAATGTTACAGAACAGGCATTGGAGTTTACAACAAAAACATTAACTGAAAAAAACCTGCAAAATTCCTTTCAAAATAATTGTACTTTTTAAAATGTCCTTCAAAAATTAACGTGTGATTGTATGCACATTTTGATGACAGCTGAACATTCGTATTAGCTGTATGCCCCCAGCACTGCCTTGCAGTTTTCTCATGCAATTAATTCACTCGTGCAATTAACTCACCTACACCTTCACCCCAAGGCATGAATAATCTACAAATGCATACCTTAATCGATAAAGCTTCAGAATAGTTCCCTCCCACAAATTCAGTTGCTTCACCCCTATCTGTTTTGTTTGGATTTGTAGATGGTCCCAGGTTTGGATTAATCTCATGTCCACGTTCTGAACCTACAGTCGAATCCAACCCTGAGTCTGTGGTCCTGGTAACAGCGGATCCCTCTGACAAGGCTGGGTTTGAATTCTTCGCAGTGTGTTTCAGTCCATACCGTTCATTTTGGAATGTTGTATGAGCTGTATCTGTAAGCCTATCCCGATTCTCGTTGGACAAAAACAGCTGATATCTGGGGCTCATGTTGACTTTAGCTGCTAATTCAGCTGTGTCATTATCATACTTCGTTTCCATACTCTAATAAAAATGAGATTTAAAAGTGATTAATTATAATTGAAACCCTGCAAATAAAATATAACATCTACAAAATAATCTGATAATTTCTTGCAAGTATGTATATTCATTTTCAGCGATTCAGCAATGGAAACCTGATCTCCTATTTAAACAGTTATGCATTTTAAACACTTAATCAACTTTATCCTGCACAAGTACTGGGACTGAGATTTAATGCTGGGTTGAATAATTGGGAAACAACATATCAAAGCACAACCTTCAGCTTCAAAGCTTATCTAGCTCATTTAAGGCTAGAACTTACCAAACTCCTCCGGTTCTGGTTCAGTCTCTTCAAGGATCCTGTGTTGTCATTTAACATCGACTGGCCATTGATTTCCAAAGAGCCTTCCTTTTTGGATGCACTATCTTCAGCTAATGGTTTGGTTGCTACAGCACCACTGTTTGGGGTAACTGCTAACCTGCTTGGTGGCTGACCATTTGTATCCTTGCTGCTTGTTCTTGGTTTATTATTAGCCTCCCGTTCAACATTACTGATGCTTAAAAGTCCACCTCCAGAGCTCATCAACTCTTTTCCCACAGACTCAGAATCAGAGATCTGTGTAAGCATCTGATTTTTATTTAACTTTAAATCACTTTTCTCCCCCTGTGATGGGCTTCTGGGTATCTTGCCGTCTTCACCACCTGAGAATATCTGCTCTTTGACACTGCCTGTTCTTTTTAAAGTGCTTCCTTTAATCATAGATGAATCCTTGATTTTGGTATCCACCTTAGTGTTCTCTACCTCAGACATAAGCAAACTCTTCCGGTTGCTTGCACTAACAGCGTCTGCACTTGAATTAATCAGTTCAAGGCTTACACCATTGATTTTCTTCTCTGCAGAAAGGGATTTGTTTTCAAAGTTTTTCCTTTACTCCTTGTCAGCAATAACCTAAAAAACAAATAATTAAACATTTTATTATTTTAAAGAAGTTTCCTTATACTACCAGGTTCAACCGAGACACTAAACCACTGCTTTCCATGCTTAATCAGTAGTATAATGTAACTTTTTGGTAATTACTCACATTTCTTGCTAAGAAATGTTCCCAATGCCTTAATGCCATGTAATTTATACAGAATTTGCATACTACAAGCAGCAGTTACAACCAACATCCAACAGATGTTGAACCCCTCTCTCTCTCTCTCTCTCTCTCTCTCTCTCTCTCTCTCTCTCTTATATATATATATATATATATATATATATATATATATATATATATATATATATATATATACAGTGCCTTGCAAAAGTATTCAGACCCCTGAACAATTCTCTCATATTACCGAATTACAAATGGTTTCGTTCTGTTTGATATTTTATTTTTAAACACTGAAACTCAAAATCAATTATCGTAAGGTGACATTGGTTTTATGTTGGGAAATATTTTTAAGAAAAATAAAAAACTGAAATATCTTGCTTGCATAAGTGTTCAACCCCTGTGCTGTGGAAGGTCCCAGTTTGCACCGATGAAAGAAATTGCCCTAATGAGGACACAGTTACCTTACCATTGGCCTCCACCTGTGAACCATTAAAGTTGCTGTCACATTTTCTGGATAAATACCCCACTGTTGAAAGATCATTGGTAAGGCTATGAATCTGAAGGAAAATGAAGACCAAAGAGCATTCTACAGAAGTTAGAGATAAAGTAATACAAATGCATATATTAGGGAAAGGGTACAAAATAATATCCAAATGTTTGGATATCCCAGTGAGCACAGTTGGATCAATAATCAGGAAGTGGAAGCTGCATCAAGAAAAGGCAGTCCCTCAAAACTCAGCACTCAAACAAGAAGGAGACTTGTGAGAGAAGCCAGAGAGGCCAACAATCACTTTGAAGGAGCTACAGAGTTCAGTGGCTGGGAGTGGAGTAATGCTGCTCCCGTCAACCATATCAAGAACTCTGCATAACACTGGCCTGTATGGGAGGGTGACAAGAAAGAAGCCGTCACTCAAAAAGTACCATCTGAAAGCACATCTGGAGTTTGCCAGAAAGCATGAGAGTGACCCAGCTGTGATGTGGGAAAATGTTTTGTGGTCAGATGAGACCAAGATAGACCTTTTTGGCCAAAACTCAAAACGCTATGTGTGGCGCAAACCTAACACTGCCCTTGCCTCAAGACACACCATCCCTACAGTGAAGTATGGTGGTGGCAGCATCATGCTGTGGGGATGCTTCTCATCAGCAGGGACTGGGCATCTTGTCACAATTGAAGGAAGAATGGATGAAGCAAAATACAGGAAAATACTGCAAGAGAATCTGCTTCAGTCCGCTAAAAAACTGAAGCTTGGGAAGAAATTCACCTTTCAGCAGGACAATGATCCCAAGCACAAGGCCAAAGCAACATTGGAGTGGCTCAAGAACAAAAAGGTGAATGTCCTACAGTGGCCCAGTCAAAGTCCTGATCTCAATCCCATTGAGAATCTGTGGCACTGTTTGAAAATTGCGGTCCACAAGCGTCATCCAACTAACCTGAACAACCTGGAGCAAATCTGCCAAGAAGAATGGGCCAAAATCACTCCAACACTGTGTGCAAAGCTGGTACATACTTACCCCAAAAGACATAAAGCTGTTATTGCAGTGAAAGGTGGCTCTACCAAATATAAATGTGTGGGGGTTGAATACTTATGCAAGCAAGATATTTCAGTTTTTTATTTTTCTTAAAAATATTTCCCAACATAAAATCAATGTCACCTTACAATAATTGATTTTGAGTTTAAGTGTTTTAAAATAAAATATCGAACAGAACGAAATTTCAATGTACCATTTGTAATTCAGTAATATGAGAGAATTGGTCAGGGGTCTGAATACTTTTGCAAGGCACTGTATATATATAATTATATATATATATATGTTATTATATATATATTATATATATATATATTATATTATAATATATATATATACGAACTTACTTATGTTTATTTAAGACGTATGACCTGAATAAATTCTTTTTACGTGGACTAATTTACAAAAAGTCGCTGCTGTAGTCAGAGAACTGTCTGGTTACCATGGTGACTTGGAATAAATCCTATAGCCTACACTGCTTATCCTAATGTAAATGTAAGGAAGAAAAAAAAAAAAAACAATCTGCATAAGTATTTTTTTTTTTATTAATTAAGCTTTTTTTGTTAAAATTATTTATTTTAATCATCAATGAGTCATCATCGGATTAAATTATAATTGAACCAGAAGTTAATGTGTTTGTTGTTTTACTTAATGTAATTGCATTATCTTATATTTTGCATGTTTAGGACGTATCAAATCCTTAGAGAATAATCTTACATGGAATGTACGTTTAACAAATTTGTCAATATATATATATATATATATATATATATATATATATATATATATATATATATATATATATATATATATATATATATATATATATATAATTTTTAATTGTTTTTTATCTGTATGCAAAGTTTTCCATACAAAATAACTAATTAGCCAGCTAATGTAATTTAGTTTCCCAGATGACTGAGTATTATTGTATGTATCTAACACAAATGATAAAAATGCAACACTTGTACTAAATTAGAATGTACCGCCTCCTTTCTGAATTGCATTATTACTGGAAATGTCTCAGTTAATTAATGTTCTAAACATAGGTTTTCAACTAGAGGTACTTCTAATGGTGACAGGCGGTATGCAGGACGACTCAGAAATACAACATTAAAAAATGAAAGTGAAATAAAATAATGATCGTTGAACAGTTTTATAGTATGTATTATCTGTAAACCACTGTCAACACATATTTAATATGTGTTTAGCAGCTCACACCTCTACACATGCGTGATTTCTCTTGATTGGGCTTCCACTCTGATATTAGGCATGGCTGCATTTTAGTAAGAGCAATAGCGGATGGTTGAATTGTTTTCGGTTGTTGATAGAGTGCATCTAGATTATCCTGTGTGTCGTTTCGTGAGTGCAAAGTTATATCGAGTCCCTTTGGATAAATTTTATATTAGCTTTCATAAAAAGGCAAACATAATTATACTGAGATGGGAAGTAAATGGTAGTGTAGACTATTCTGGATTATTTATAATAATTTAGCCAAACAGAAAGCGAATATGTATGTTTCCGAAGAGATTTCCAAAGATTCTGTGCGTCCAAAAAAAAGGTAGAAGAATTACTGTTTGGTATAATATCCTAAACCAGCAGTTTGTCAGTCCCAAACTTGTGGCACAAATAAATGGGAACATTTTTTAAAATATTTTATTGCAACTGTGGTACCATTCTGAAGAGCGGAAATTGAAAAGTGGTACTTGCGCTGACACCTTCCGACAGAAGGAGTACATTTTTTATAAATGGTTAAAAACCACTGCTTTATAAGCATTATATACAGCTTACCATGGTTCACCCATATGTTGCATTGCATATATTACCTGCTTGCCTGTAATGTATAATGATTTACAATGGAAAGACCTTAATGAGAACCACATAACAATTGTTTTGCAGTTGTTGTTGGTAGTGGTCAGATCTCCACAGGCAGGGACACTATTTCCATGCTACCCCAATATGACTACGTTTTATTCCAAGACAAATTGAGTGACTAAATGATACAACCAAGAATCAGAGATTGATACGTAAAAGTGGCAATTATACTAATCTTATATAAATTAACTGGATTATCATTAGAAACTGATTCACAATCCAAAAGATTTTTGTAACAAACGGCTGTGCAAATTGAAGGCTTCTCCCCTGGAACGCATGTAAATGTGGCAATAGAAAGAACGTGCCCTTTTTCTATGATATGCCTCTGTACATTTATAGTATATCATGAAATGTAACTTAAAGGTGAGTGAAGGGTGTTTATCTTCAATTTTCTAAGAACTGATTAGAAATGTTGGAACAGTAGCTTTTTATAGCCCTTTATCTATAGCTTTAAGAATGGGTTTATAATCAAACATGCTTCAAACCCATTTTAAAACCAGCTGAGGAATCCCATGGGGCAATTTCTAAGTATATTGCTAACAGTGAAATTTTTATTTATTTAACCATCCTTTTGCGTCTTTACAATTCCCCTTTCTCTCAAATTTGGAGACATCTGTGTCTGAACTAAAGATTAGTTCAGTTGTATTTTTTTTTTTTCCAAGTGTAATTGTTTTCTGACTATTGACCTCTAAAGTGATAATTGACTAGTTTTGTTAGCAAAAAAAAAATAAAAAATACAGTTTTTGGTCATGCTACCTCACATTAGTAGTTGCAAGTTGCAATATATTTATATTACATTAACTACAATAGACAGAGGATCAGTAGTGCCTCCTTTCAAGCAACTGGACTGAGATGCATAGATTACAGATTGCAGAGGCAATATAAAATAAAATAACAGCTTATCTAACTCCATGCAGAATACCACAGTGACATGCACGTCATGTATTTTTATTGCTAGATTTAAAAATGCCTATTACTGAGCTAGGCAGATGAGAGTCATGATATGGCCACCTCCTTTTGACCCTACTTTGAAGCACAGATCAAATCAAATGCGTTATCTGTCATTTAGCTGCTCCTTCTTCAAGTTGTTTCTTGATAACATTACTGTTCTGTTCCTGGTAAAACATTACAAAAAAACAATAATAAGTTAATCATTTTATAGCCTAATATATGAGTATGCCAAGTATGTTTTCTGAAGTTATGGATTTTGGCACTGCCTTTCTATTTTATTGGATGCTTTCTCACAGAAGCACTGACTTTTGATAGCCTGCTTGTGTCTCTGCACGTCTTCCACCAGCATTCCCTGCAGATCTGTCAGGGCCTGCATCCGCTTTTCCAGTTCACAGTCCTAGTTTTTCTTGCTCGCTCCTGAATAACTTGCTCTGCTCTCAGTGGCTCCTAAATAAAGGAGTTTCGAACTATATTCTATAAGCACATGCTTTATAACGCAACAAGCAACATCATTTCATAGCTGAGCTGAACCCTTTCTTTCAAAAATGTTCCTTCAAATGATGTTTAAAAGCACACTTTTTCCAAATAGTATTTAACCCTTACAGTATATTGCCAGAGAATATGTGATACAGGTTAACCATTCTATTTAAACATGAATGTTAGGCAGATTCCACATGTGAATGGATCTCACTACCCAGAACAAATTCTCTCAACTGTTTCCAGAAAGCTAAGCATCACTGTAATTAAATTCATTTTCTTGTACTTCCAGCTGTTCATATGGGTCCTAACCAACTTCATTATTTCTGTTTTTTATTGCCCAAGGGAGCCTTCTATACTGCAATTCATCAATCCAACATACCAACTGTTTCACTGTATACCCTCTTCCATATGGATCTTCCTTGACATCAGAAATACATTAAAATTGCAGGAAAAAAGAGGAATATTCTGTCACAACACTATACAAACCACTCAAAATCCATAATGACATCAACATGACTACAGCAAATGTTCCCTTTTAATGTATGAACAACTGTACAGGATACACTTAAGAAATGGAACAACTTAATATGATATGCACATGATTTATAAAAAGGTATATGTATATAGTTAAATATTAGAAAAATAAATGTTTTTCACTTTTACAATACTTGTAATTTAAACACATGGTGATGACAGTGTGTCACGGTGACATATGTACAGTAGGTTTTTTTGTGCCCATATTGTGTCTTTCAGCAAAACATAAGGTGGGTCGCTACTGAATATTTCTTCTGGCCAGTTCCAATTACTTCCAAATAAATATTTACTGGTAAATAAAATCTAATAATGGTTTAACAGGAGCAATACAATTAAGAAAACCTTTGAATAGACTAAACTTGCAGATATCGGTGGTTCAAAAGCTATTTAAAATGGACATTTGGGTAGCAACATCATTTCGTAATGTGAAATATTTACTATATCGGAAGGTGTTTGTGTAACAAGATGAAGTTTGAAAGCAAACTGAATGTTCAAAAGCCATTTTTTGAAAAAAAAAAATGAAACCTATAATCATTCAAATTAAAGAATCACAAATTCTACTTCTGTTGAATTTTAACCTCTTCTGGCGTATTAGGGAAATAAACAATTTGGCATCTGTCAAAAAGAAACGACTTACTATGATAACTTCATTCTCTGCAAGGCCAGGCTGCTCTCTCTGGCTTGGTGCTGTTTAGGGTGTGTCTCTGACCGTTGAGACTCCAAATTGCTCAGCTCTAATTGAACCCTCGTTCTGTCCTTTTTTGTCTGGACCAGCTTAATAGACAGAGAGGGGAAAGCAATCCTTGAATAGATGACACAAGACACATGGCAAAAGAACTAGGGCTTTGTTACACACATCAAAAAAAAATATTTATATATATGTATATGTGTGTGTGTGTGTGTGTGTGTTAAAAGTAGTAAATTTTGCACTCTCTGAAACCATAGTTTATCTTAATACTTTTATTTATAACAGACAAACATAATGCAGCGTTTGGAACAACCATTATAAGAAGTAGGAGAAATGACCTGCTTCTCTTCAGAATATAAATTGTTGTTATGTAAAAGCACCTAACAACCAACCACTAGGGGGTGCTGTACAATAACATGGAGTGATGTTTTAGGAGTAGTGTTCTAAACTCTTGCGGCTGTTGCAATAGTCACAACCAGTTACAAACAAGTCAAGTCTAGGGTGATTTTTTTTTTTTTTACTAATTATGTGTGTGATCCTTTATGAACATTTGTGGGACTATTTTCCTAAAACTTTTCTCAGCAGAAGGGTAACCAATGAATCATTATAAGTTCAAAGTAAATGTAGGTTAGAAAAAAAGTTATTTCAAAGAAAATAATGAGAAAAATATATTTCTAATAGTGATAGTGCAGTGATTCCCATCCCTGGTCCTGGGTCCCCCTGTGTCTGCTGGTTTTCATTCCAACTGAGCTCTCAATTACTTAACTAGACCAGCAATTGAACAGATCATTTGCTTAATTAGACTTTTTTAATTGTTTCAGCTCTCAAACAGTTGCATATTTCAAGTTAGCTATACATTTATGTTGTGTAAAAATAGCCCTGTCTATCATTAAAGAATTCACGATCGGGTATTATGGACTTTTAATATATTCTGTTATAGTTTACACAATGCTATCTTTTGTTTCTTTCCAATATTTACTAGGTATAAACCTGTTTAAAGTGCTTGGTAAAGATGACTGAATAATGCATTATTATTATTATTATTATTATTATTATTATTATTATTATTATTATTATATTATATTATTAATAATAATAATAATAATAATGTATTTATTTCTTTATTTCTTAGCCGACACACTTATCCAGAGCGACTTACAATTGTTACAAGATATCACAGCATTTGCACTTGTACTCCTGTTGTTTGAAGTGTATAGAGTCTGAATTTGATTATTGCTTATCAAGAACATTTCAAGTAAAATTTTCAACTGTCCAATATATTAATTCCCCACATCTGATTTTGTTAAGCAAAGATTAAGGAGGCTGTGTGGTCTGGTGGTTAAAGAAAGGGGCTTGTAACCAGGAGGTCCCGGGTTCAAAGTGCGTGACCTCGAGTCACTTAACCTCCCTGTGCTCCATCTTTCAGGTAAGACATTGTTGTAAGTGACTCTGCAGCTGATGCATAGTTCACACACCCTAGTCTCTAACAGCTACCTTGGATAAAGGAGTCTGCTAAATAAACAATCATTATCCTAAGAATCTATTAGAAATGTATACTGTAGTATGTATTTTATTATGTTCATGGGTCAGTGTATTTTTATGCCTGCTTTTAAAAAAAAAAAAAAGTTAGTCATTTATATAATAAAAATGATGTAATGTTAGGATTCAGGCATAGGATAAAAATAATTAAACCATGCATAATGTATACAACCAGCAATTGGACCTTATGGCACATATTGACAATCGAATATTAAATTCCACATAATCAGCTTGAGAAAAGGGTATGATTCAAGAAAAGAGCTAAATTTACAAAGTTTAACATACCTTTGTGAAGGGAAAGTGGGTTTGAAACAGTCGAGGTACTTATATTGTGACAGAGTGACCGAAGGAAAGTATCAGAAGAAGAGGGCTTTAGCGTCTCCTGTTAAACATCCCGAGCTAGTGAGGGTTCTATTGCTATTAGAAAATGGATATGTTATAATTATCACAGATTTTTTTTTTTTCCAGCATATTCCTGATAGTTTTGATATTTCTTATTAGGGATGGAAATTTCAAATAATTTCCTTTTCAAATACACTAGGCCAACATTTTCGTGTATTCAAATACCCGAAATAAAGAATAAAAGGCAAATACATATGTGTCCTATAGAAGACAGCATAAAAAGTGTGAGCCGCTAAAGTTTAAATTAAGTTCACTCTTCGGAGAAGCCGGGCGGGCTCACAAAGTGTCCCAACAATGTCCAAGACGAGATTTCTTTGATCAAGTTACTTGGTTTATTCAGTAACCTGTAAATAACTCAAAACAAGGATACCTGGTTGTACTTTTAATGGTTAGTGCAAATGTTGACGTTACTCCATCCATTCACAGAAAGTCAACAGTAGACGTTTTACACTGAACTACTTCCACGCTGTTTTCTCAGTCACTGCAGTGTTCTGCTTGGCATTTAGTACGTCTTTATATTCAACATAAGGCTAAATTACCATTCTAATTTCAATGTTACTCAAGTTAGGCTTCCTTTTTAGCACTTATGATATCCATTTGTTTAAAGTTAGCTGGTGCCGTGCTCCCGTAAGCTGTTTAGCTGAAAAAAAGGCAACAAAACTGGCAACACTTTCAAACAGAATATGTTTCCTGTAGAATTCTGCTGTTACTTTGAACACTTGTCAAGTGTCAGCATTTAAAAAAAAGACGCATTTGCTTCTACTAGTAGCTAATATAAGTCTTTTTTGTGTACTTGAATAAGTAATATGCTATTCAAATAGATTTTTTTTCGTGTAATGACTCATTCCTATTACTTCTTGACACCATAGCTAAATAAATTAGCAAATAACTTTTTTTCAACTCTTTCTTGGGAAAACTGGCCAAAAATCTGATATTATTCTTCTTAACACCACAATGTCCATGTTCTCTCAAGCAACAATGCTGGTGGTTTGATTGAAATGCGTTGGTTATTGATGCAGGAGGGAACATGATCTGGTCTACACTGCAATCCTTAAAAGATTTTATTTATTTTTTTGTCTTGTGGTGAAGGCTCCCGAGTGTACAGAAACGTGTTTGATTTATGAACATTTTAAAATAGTGATATGGACACATAACATAAAATGTTTCTTGTCAACTTTTCAGGGTGTTCTATAACACTTTAAAGTGGAACATTACTCTGGAATCTGACCTCAGTGTTTCAAACCAAAAATCCAGCAAAGCAATTGAGGGGGCGACGTTGGTCAATAAAAGTAAGTAAAAATAAAAATGTTGAGTGTACAGGTACGTGCTGAATTTATCAGAAAAAACTATCATTAAGCAAATAAAAAAAAAATCTGTTTTTTCACTAACGTTTCAAGTACTGTAAAATACTTCAGTTAAAAATTATGTAGCTGTCCCTCCTCTCCGTCTGACTCTTGCTGGTAGTAACAAGAAAACAAGCATGACAAACTATGAAGAACTACCCCAACAAGAATCACTGACGCTGAACAATTGCTGCTAAAAGCTTTAGGATCTCAGTCAAGCAGAATAAAAACATGGAAAAACACTAGTGAGACTTTGCTGAAGAAGATAAACATACTGTAAATCAAGTATAGTTGTACATATTTAATTATCCAACTAGGCCCTTTCTGTAGATTATTACATCTTCATATGGCTGATGTTTTTTGGGGTTTTTTTTGAGGGGGTTGGTCAACACATTTTAGGAAACAACTTTAGAAATACCTCTATGGCTTCATGTTTACAGCATTAATAATACCAATTTCCACCGGCAAAGTCAACACTCATGCTAGATCAGCTGGGTTTAATTGAGCTATTACACGGACTGCTCCTCAGATATACAGCAGACTCCCATCTGCCTAACTCAATATTAGGCCCTGCTCATCACTAAAACCAGTCAGTCCCAGGGTGTGTGTTTTACTCTAATATGACCACGTCCCAGCAACACACACCCTGGGACTGACTGGTTTTAATGATGAGCAAGACCTAATTGTGACTTATTGTTTATTTATCCTTACCCTGATTTATAAGACAGTACTTAAATTAACTTCTGGCTTTTTACATCAATTTTTGGTATTTATTACCGTTGTTTCTATAACAATAGTCTACTGTTGATATAACATATAAAGGGAAAAAAAAGTTATGCAGGAGAATATATTGTAACAAATAACTCATTAGGGTTATTTAATTAATGGGTGACTTCTCAAAACGTTTTACTCCAAATTTAAGTTTTTACTTTAAAAAAAATAAAAATAATAAAATTCTAGCCATCAAAGTGAAACTTGAAATAACACTAACTTGTCTTCAGAAGACTGCAGGAATCCAGATTTACCTGCTCACAGGCAATAAAGTAACCTGTCATTCAAATACTGCCACCACGGTAACTTTTTTCTAAAATGACTAGTAACGATATAAGTTCTTAAAATCATTGCTGCATATGACGGCAGTCAGACAGTATCCTAACCATTAGAACAGTTACTGTCTGTAACTTAGCTCAGGGGAACCCTTGCGTGAGAATAATAGGTGCATCTACTGACATTTATCATGGTGCACCTGCTACTAACTGACCGGACAGGATGAAGACTTAATCCTGGGACTGCAATTAAAAATGTAAACATACCGTCAAGCTTCGGAAAAAATCGAAGTTGCCTGAAGCAGTTCGTAATGCTGAAAAAGTACTGAAAGTTATTTCAAGTGACCTGGGAAGATAGGAAACAGCACAGCAATATCCAATATATATATTACAGATACTGTTATGACTTATATGGACATGATACTGGCACTTTAAAAGTCTCTGACTTTACAATAACACTGAAGTCAGCAACCTGCTGTGTTAGATTCGTGTCCCAGAATTATTAAAGACTCCCTCCTTCTGCCCAATGTTCTTACTCTTAATAGCTTAATTAGAGGTTTGGTACTGAATCTTCATTCTGTAATGCAAATTATCCCATCAATATTACCTCACAGTATTACATGAATTTTTTATATTTATTACATGCTTGTTTTGAGTGAGTAATATCTAGAATCGAAACATTTTACATATATCTGGAATTGAAATGCTGTGCATTTCAAAATGTATTTCACAAGTAGGGGATAGGAGGAGGATGGGATACTGTTAACACAACAAAAGTAAAATGAAATGATCGAAATATAACCATGAACACATTTAACAAGTACAGGCAGGATTGTTCTTTGAAAGATCTGCACGATTTATTATACTTAAAGAGTAAGTAGTGGGGTTCCGAAAAATATAGCGTTACACATCCCCACGTGTTGCTACAACTGTTTAAATAATGTACCTGTCATTTCTCTTTTCATCCTGACATAGTTTCTATTTACTTATCTGGAGTAAAGGATCTTAACTGTTTTCTACTTGGAACATAGACCTGAAGAGAAAGGGTTAACTACCTCTCTTCATCATTCATACAGTACACCAGTTAAAGCAGAGTAATTAGTTACTGAAGGAAGAAATTCAAAGGTTTAACGTGTTAGAACGTACACTTGGCAGTAATGATTAAAATCCCACTGTGAATAATCAGTTAATTTATAAGGCTAACCCTTGGGAAAAACTTGCATTTCACTATTACACATTACACAGTGTAATTAAATGATTTTATATAATATAGTTAAATTCCTATAGTGAGTTTCAACCTGTACTTTAAACATGCAGTGGCATGATTCTGGGGAGAGGAAATGTATTTTAGAAGGTGAGTCAATTACTGTAGTGGTCACTATAGTGAACAAGTTTTACACTGACCTACATTACACCCGATCAGTAATTACTTATTGTAACACATGTTCATGTAAAAGTTCATGCAATTTTGATACGTAGTTATCAAGATACAGCCAGGTAACAGACATATTGACAGACTTTTCTTATTATGAAATTACAGACCACATGGATAGACTAAGCCAATCAGGTTCTGAAAATCTAATGGTAATTTAGAACCTTGAAACTTTCTTTAAACAGCGCTGCATATCAAGCAGGTTACGAATGTATACAAAAAAAAAAAAAAAAAAAACCCTAAAACATGTTTAAATATGTTTTCCGACACAAAAAACAACAACATTAGTTTGGTTTATAACAGCATTCAAATCCTTCGCAGTGGTTATTAACTGCAGTTAAATGATTACACTTTGCCAAGTGACCTCGCCTTCAGCTCAGGTCACCTAAATGTTGTTTCGGCCAATTATCTAGCGGGTAATCACGCTGCATCAGACAATAATGCTTAAATATACACTAGGATAATCTTTTTTTTTTTTTAATTTACATAAAAACATAAATATTTACACGTTTTTTTTACATCATAATTTGTCATCAAGGGATACAAATAAACTACTGTGTTTTTTTTATTTTAATATCTCATTTTAATATCAGATTGCAGTTTGCTAATGTACACATTTACTAAATAAAGGAACAACAAGCATTGGATTTCATTATAACACTCACCTAACACTATTTACAGCCAGGAGATGGGTTCTCTATACTAATAGATCTGCCAAAGAAGTTTCTCCACTTGAAAGTGTGACTCCAGGAAAATCCAACACCTTGGTGAAAAAAGATATAAAAGAAATATTAATAAATATTAATAACCTGTTTTTAAGGTCACTTCAACCAATAGCCATAAGAACCCAAAACAATAAATGCAAGAAATTCAAAGTGTCCTTGGAAAGCAAAATTAGACTGTACTGCAGGCTTATACTTTGCTTTGTCATGAGTTTGTATTTTAGGTAAAGGGCAAGTTATTGTTTGCAAGTACTTTAACTGTCATGACCAATATTGTTCCAGGTGTATTTAAAATGAAAGGTATGTCAACACTATGGTAATACCAAAGCATCACAACTAAATACCTTTTCAAAATGGCTAACAAATAACCATTTAGAAGTAAAAGAAACCTGCCCTTACACCACAGCCACCTCACTGTTGTGTGAAAGTTTGAAAAAGATTCAGCAGGCTGAATTTATCTGTTGAAGAAATGTATCATGTGACCTGAAAATTCCAAAACATCTGAATGGGAGGGCCACTGTCTGAGAAGGTACACTTGGCTGCAGGGTATTTATTAAACAAGGGCTGAGATCAAATGATTGCACCATAAAGGAATCCCAAGGGGAATACCTGTTTCTTTGTGTTTAGTTTTTTTGATAGTGAAAGCCAAGAAGAATAAAAAATAGGGGAAAAAAAAACATGTCTGTGATGATCCCTTCCCTATCTCAAATGAGGTCAGACAAACTTGGGTTAATATAACCATAAAAAAATAAAACTATATATATTATATATATATATATATATATATATATATATATATATATATATATATATCTATATATGGTTTTTATATATATATATAACCCAGCAGAAAAAAACCCTGTTTTCCTGTATCTGGATTCTCTTTATAGATACTGGTAAGAGTGAGATACAAAAAATAAAAAAAATAGAGTAGATGATTACATATAAGGGAGAGTTTGACTAAGCAGTTACCTTAGTAAAGTCCAGGAAGAGCACGTAGTGAGTATGAGAAATGGGTGTTAGGATTTGAAAAAAAAAAAGTGAATAAGGAGACCTATAGGAGTACAATCATGTACACGATACAGGAAGTAGTCTATCAATTGCAGTTTTCTGTATTTGTTTTATTGTACCTTGTTCTTAATGTTGCTGCTTGTGCTGACATCCCCATGCATACTGTACTAATTAAAAGATGTGGACTCCAATTTAGTTTCCTTTAGGTAAGTAAGATTCACACACACTCAGCAGCAATTGGCCTTCTATTTTTTAGTTAGTGCTCCCTTGTCAGTATCAACAGAAAGTTAAAACAAATGCCTTAATTTTGGGGTGCACCAAATAGCTTATTCTGTTGTGAGAACATAGAAAACATTATACAAACATTTACTGAAACTAAAAGTTTAAAAGAAGTAGAAAAATAAACATCCACTCTATACAATCGATAGTATATAGAGGACAGGGGTTAGATCTGGCAGAAAAAAAACTTTTAGTAGCAGTAAAAATCATTAGATTTGGAACCAAGATTAATATACAAACCATCATGCCCTCTTCGTGGTGCCAGACTATGTTGCATGGTATCTTGCAAGATTATGTACTGCAGACATCAAGGGGTAGATGTAAGTATGTAAGTATTTTGCACTGTGCCCTATGTAAGCTTACAAGCAGTGCAAATTACTCAACACAAACAAATAATGATCCGCAATTATGATAACGAGGGTCTCAATGAGCACATCGGTCTATTTAGTGGCCGCACTTGCAGCCCAGAGGTGATAGAGTTAAGAGTACAGAGAGCAGTAGGCACTGTATGACATATGTGGAGCACAAAAATACAAACCAAAAAAAACATACATGTCAGAGAAAGGGCAGCAAAGTCTTCTTGGTGTACAGAAAAGACATCCCTCTAGACATTCCAACCGTGTGCCAGTACTGCAGAGAACACAGCACTTTCACATGTGCAGGGACAGCGGTCCCTAGATTGATGATGGGGTCTAACTCATCGCTCAATTAAGCTATTAGGTCTAGGATGACCTTTGGAATGAGTCGATAATGCTTTAGCACCGCATCCTCCGGCATCGCAAACAAAGTGACCCTGGGATTGAATATGCAGGGTCTTCTTCGTCTTGCCCTTCTCTTCCGAACATGTTCCTGCCTCTACTCAACAACAGCCAAGTGTCGCCGCATCAGGAAGTGAACCACAGCAGCCATCCTGAGGCCAATGACAGGTCTCTGCAGGTCTGTGCTTTTATACAGCTCTTAATTATTCGCTTCTACAATGTTTTACATCTTGTAAGAAGAGGTGTAAAGTTTGGAGGGTCAGCAATTGTCCAAGGAAAAATCCTTACATCACATTATAATATTTGCGTCCGCTTAGTATCCAGATCCCGCCCAATTCCATGCTCTTTTCATCATTTGCATGCATTTCAATATCATTTTAATGTATCAATGATGCCAAAGTGCAAATTTGATAGCAGTTGCAGTACACCATGTGAACACCATTCTTTACATACACTGCATTATAGGGGTTTTAATCCCGCAAATCACTTTACACACATCCTTACATCTACCCCCAAGACTCAAGTGATATCATGACGTATATGTGGTATTTGAAGGCAACACATTATGTCCATAATACAGACTATTCCTGCATGGTGGAGAGGAAAGTATGATGCACTGAGGCCTGGAACAAGATCAAACAAGATCAAAGACAGAGGCTGAAATAAAATTGGACAGTGTTTTGTCTGGCTGATTGTAAGGATTTTGCTTCCCTGACCCGAAGCTTGGCACACGGCCCGAAAAACACCCATGTTGGGAGTGACTGGCTTTTCATAATTCAGCGTGCAGCTGTGACATTGGAAGGATGATAAAACCTTTGTTTCTACTTAATAAGCTGTTTTACAAACCATAATCAAACCAATTAAAACTAGTTTAAAAATCACTTAAGTGACTTGATATAACTTTAGGTAAGTGTCACGGAACATATAATAAAGCACAATACAACTGGAACACGTAGTTCCAGTACTTTTTCTGATAAACACTCATTGTTCCAGTTAAATGGCACAAGCTCTTATTGTTTTTCTTCGGCCTTTGTTCCTTTTCATTATACAACTCGTTACTCAGGCTTCCCATTTAAATGGTGAATGAAGTGAGAAATCATTGAAACTGTCTGTAAACATTGTGTAATTTTCCTGTGTTTAAGGTAAGCTCTGAATCAACGCAGGCTTAATGAACTTAACATTATGCTGTACATAGTTGGTGTACATCGTCAGTTTTCAATCACCAGCCTTGCTGTTTGACCTTGTGATGTCTGGATAAAGCTATGCTTCCTCTGAGAACTGAGCAAAACTCATAGCATTGTTCTTAAATGTAACTTCTTTTTATCTGGGTTTCTGCTGACATTGGTAAAGTGAAGAAGAAACGCACATAATGTGATTCGTCTCACACTATGCATCACGCTAGGGAAATAAGACCAAATTTAGTCAAGAAAATTACGTGAGCTTGGTGTACATCTGTGCTGTATGAAGTCATTTCTTTGCTCAGCTCAGAAACTAACACCTCTGTGCCATGCAGGCTCAAAAAAAAGCCAACATCTGATGCCATGAAAACTCAGCTTGACTCAGAAGTAAATAACATGGACCCTGATGCCAGCTCAGAATACCATTGACTGAGGCCTGTGTGTGAGATCACTGATGTATCACATTTGATTTGCTTTGTTCCTGTTTGCATTTTCGATTCCTGAACTCTTTTTGATTGACTTTGCCTGAAGAATATTCCTTATTTTTAAGAAAAAAAAAAATCAAACCTCTTACATGATCTTTAATATAAACAGGGAGTAAAGGGATTGAAGTTTGTTTTCGTTATTATTATTTGAACACAATGGCATGTTGATAATGGTTTATTTGTAAAATTAAATGTTTAATTAATAACAAACACATTTACGGCCATGTGCTTTGGACAGGATTTAACTCTAATATCCATTGTATTTGTTTTGTTAAATAATACATTTAAACAGACCATTGAATGCCTGGTCTTATACAAAATGTGTTCATTATTCTGTGTTGAACTTTAACTAAACATTTCACTTTGAAAAGAACACCGGGCAGAGCAACTTAAGGAAGATAACAGATTAAAGCACATTTCACCCTCAAGGACATGGGTAATCATAAATGAACCATTTATTGTGTCTACTTGGGACTGAATTTGCACTGTGCCCAGTTCTCAAAATAATATTTAAAGACATTGATAAAGACCACTTATGAAACATTTGTCAATTTTTTTTCTTCCTGTCTCTTAATTAGCTACGGCTATAGGCCTATACTATAGTTCTCAAAAAAAGTTAAAAAAAAAATAAAATTACTGTACCCATTCTGCTTGAGGGGCTTTGGACAAAATACAGCCTGTTTCTTTTCAAATAAATAAATTAAAAAAAAATGATGTCCCAAAGGTGTCAGCAGTAGCAGCAGAATGAGCAAATTAATCTTAAACAGGGGAAAGGTTTTGAGGCATTCAAATAGTTTAGTCACTAGCACAAACTCGCTGGTCTCATTTTTTTTGTCATCTTTGAGCAGAGAAACTCTTCTCTTCCTTTGCAGGTGCCACTTTGCTTAACAATGAACAACCTTATCTGGAACTAATAATATATAATACTATTTTTTTTTTAATTATATTATATATTTGGATTTACAGTAAACCTTGTATAATTTAAATATGGCACTTAGTTGGCACCAATAAAAAAAAAAAGTGTTTGTGTCTTTTTCATTTAAAAAAAGTATGTCACCATATCCTTATATTCATTTTCAATTAAAAATGACCGCCAACAACACTTTTGGAATATGCCTGCTTGTCAGGTATTTACTGAGCATTTTATATCAAAGCTGCCGATAACCCCCTCCGAGGAGTGATGTCCCCACCTCCCAAGGTAATGAATGTCACTGCACGAAGACTTTAGTCTCTTTTGCCTCTTTGCGACCTTGGCACGCCCACTTACTGCGCGTGGCTTAGTGCCCCTACAGGTTGTTGATTAGTAAAAAAAAAAGGTTATTGAAAAAAAATTTGATAATAAATCCTCACACTCCAGTTTGGCCCAAATACTCGAGCACTTAAGTAGGCAGCATGCTCCCCCTGTGCCTGACCCAGCTCCACCACCAGCACCTGCCCTAGAGCAGACCCCGGCTTCGCCGTTGGTCGCTCCAGATTTTTCAGAGCAGGACGTGGAGATGAGCGAAGAGGAACACGACGTGCTTTCCATAGTGGCTTCGGATGAGGAGTCCTTCCTACGTGGAGGGTCCCAGACCTGACCCAAGTAACGGTCCCCAGCTCTGAGCTTGCCTCAGAGCCTGAGGTTCCAGCGCCCTCGAGCTCAATTCAGGCACTTATGGAACGAGCCGCCAACTTCCTCCAGGTCCCCTGGAAGGCAGCCTCCAAAAGGAGCAGACCAGCACAGACTTCGACCCCACAGCCTTTTCCGGTGTTCCCGGACTTTCTGGAGGAGGTCAGATCCTCCTGGCAACACCCGTCCTCAGCACCAAGTGAGTCCAAGAGCGCATCCGCGCTTGCCTTCATGGAAGGTGCAGAAACAGTAGGGCTAACACAGTTCCCTCCGGTGGACTCCACCATTGTGGCCCTAGTGCGAGCCCCCCAAGTAGGAGGTCTGTCCCAGGATCCTGTATGCCCTAACAGCTAATGCAGGATCACAGAAGCCCACCTAAAAAATGCTTACGCGTCTGAAACACAGGTGACTCAATTTGCACAGGAGTACTCTTGACAGCATACCTGGACAGCATGCTGTGCTCTATTATCCTACAGCTCTGAAGCTGTAGGATAATAGTCTTATTGCTGATTTCAGGTGTCCATGGGCAAGCCCTGGGCAGAAACCTGGCAGGCTTAGTGGTGGCACACACTAAGTCTGTCTGTCTGGCAGGGCGACTGGTTTACAACAGTGGACCTGAGGGAATGCGTATTTTCACTTTCCTATCAGTCTAGCGCACAGGAAATATTTCTGCTTCGTCTTTCAGGGAAGCATCTTCGAGTTTTCCTTGCTGCCATTCGGCCTCTCCTTAGCCCCCTGCACATTTTCAAAGTGCATGGACATCCCAGGAAGGAGCAGTGGCCCACACAGTGATTGTGACAGAACATCTGTTGAGGCTGGGTCTCACCCTCAACGATGCGAAAAGCCAATTAATACCTGTGCAAAGTACGGTCTACTTGAGTCTCCTACTGGGTTCCCTCATGATGCAAGCCTACCTGTCGAATGACTGAGTAGCTGCCATTCGCAACTGTCTGGTCCTGTTTCAACAAGGGTCCACAGTACAATTGGTGTTGTGCCAAAAATTACTGGGTCTGATGGCCACAGCTTCGTCAGCCATCCAACTGGGGTTACTTCAAGCGTGACTCAATGCCTTTTAGCTACACCCCAAGCATGACAGGCACCGTCGGTTGACGGTGTCTCACCCACGTTGGAAAGAGCTATGGTGGTGAAGGCAAGCCCTTCATGAGCGAAGGTGTAAGGATGGGAGTGATTTACAACCATCAAGTGGTGATGACAGACACATCCAACTCGTTTGGGGGCGGTCTGGTCGGGAGTTGGATGAGGAGTCCGCGGATCCTGGTCAGGTTGCTGAACTTCCCTGCACATAAATGCACTAGGACTGAAATTGGTTCACCTCGCGCTAATGGGGCAGTGCATTTGGGAACGCTTTGGGGAAGCCAAGGTCGATCTCTTTGCCACGGCAGAGATGACCCATTGCCCCCTGTGCGCTTCCTGTTCGCTCATTCTCCCTCCCTCCCTTTGATATACTTTCCCAAAAGTATTGTCGGTGGTCATTTTCAAATTAAAAGGGAACGATAGGTTATGAATGTAACCCCGGTTCCCTGAAAGAGAAGATGACCGCCAAAGAGTCTGAAGTCTTCGTGCATGGCTATTTATTACCTCAGTTGGTGGTAATGAGGACGTCACTCCACGGAGGGGCCTATCGGCAGCTTTGATATAAAATATTCAGCAAATACCTGACAAGCAGGCATATCCCAAAAGTATTCCTGGTGGTCATCTTCTCTTTCAGGGAACCAAGGTCATATCTGTAACCTATCCGTAACCGTAAAATTATTTTCTAAAGTAAGACGGCAAGAAAGAAAAGTAAAGTTATACTCCATTAACAGAACTAATTTGCGTGACCACTTAACACGCTGCTTGCAATGTTGCACAGTAATCCACAGCTCCACATGTATTACTGTTTTTTGGTTTATCCTTTCATAACGTTGATGAATCGGTGCATCAGCTTTTTTGGAGACCGATATAGCGATAGTGAAAAACTAGACATCAGCCCAGCCTTAATATTTTTACAACAAAGTAGCTGTTTGGCTAGCTGCCAACAGCAGCTCTTCAATCAGGTAATTGTATCTGGAAGATATTTCATGAGAAAGACCAGACTACATGTTTTTAATTGCTGATTTTAAGTATTCATAAATATCCGTTGTTCATGGATGTTGCTTTGATGCACATGCTTTCAATGAATGACAGAATGATTAGGTATTCCAGCGCAATTTTTATAAATTCATTTTAATTAGTTACATAAAAAAAATAATCATCAAAAAAGATCCACAAAATGCACAGAAAACATTTAAAATATTTCCTAAAATGCATTTTCAAAATGAAAAAAGGAATATCGTTTCTCCTTCTTTTGCAATAAAATGTACAGTATTCCATTTTCTTTGGTTGTTCGTGTTCTTGCGAAAATTCTGTTTGTTGCTTTGAATATTATAAATTATAAATGAAAAAGTCACAAACTAACAAGCATATGACAAATTACCTTTAGTCATAACAAATACAACTGATACTGATTTAACAGACCAACAACAAACAATATAAAAAAACACAGTGATCAAAGAAAACAGTAAATCCCTCACAAACATGAAAAGCACAAGTGACCACATCACAGCCAAATCACTTTTAAGTGTGCACATCAGGTGAATGATGAAACCAATCTGTTTTAACTTCAATAGAGTAAGCACTTATACAACATATACAAACAAATTCCACTGACAAAGCAACAGATTATAGTTAAGACATTTGCCAGATTAAGAAATCACCAAGCTTTGCGAGTTTACAGTAATTCAGAACACATGATTGCATTCCTGAGCAACATTCTATAAAACCAAAATACATTTTTTCCCCTATTGAGTTAGGGGCATAATAAATAAGACCTTTGGAACAAAACTATTACAAAATGACAGATACTGTTCACATGTGTCACAGTTACGTTAATAAGTTTCAGCAGCTCTACCCTGGGGTGCACCGTACATTGCGTGATTCACTATTGCGTAGACCTGGAATAACAAAAAAAAAAAAAAAAACTGTCTTTGTCCATACATATCTCATAAGTTAAGCAAAGTTTCATAGCTTGTATCCTGCTCTTTTAGTTTAGAACACGAACAAGCCAGTATAAAGCATTTGTATTACTTTTTTTTTCCATAAACGACACATGAAAAGACATACATCTGTTTCATTTTCAGTTTTAGCAAAAATGTTTGCCAAACAAAACCACCAAACTGTCAAAGTAATTTTCCACATCAGTGTCTAAATAATCACTACAGTATGCTGATGATGTGCAAATAAATAATCACACATGCAAAGTATTTGCAAAGAATGCTCGTATAACAGTAATGTTTTTTTCAGGCTGCACCCGAGAAGTACCAAACTGCTTCTCTACTTTAGACTGATTTTAGATTTTAAACAATATACACAGATAAAAAAAATTAATAAAAATACACGCAGTTGTAGTGTAGACCCATCAAATAATGTCCTATTGGTTTCCCAGCATCCCATTAATTCTGATGCTTCCATGGTGTAAGGTGACAAAATAGGTTAGTTTTCTCATCACTGTGCTACAAAGGACCGAACTGTCCATATGCCTTGGGCGCTCAAAATGACACCTGCAGGGCTGGCATGGCACTCTGAATTGGTCACGGGAACGAATGACACCCACTGACCTTCAGTTTTCCTGAGCTGTAGTGAAGGGCTGCAGTGAGGGAATATGAGCATTCTAAACCAGGTGCGAACAGTAGGGGCAAAATAAGTGGAGACTCCAAATTAAAAGAAATGTCTTTCTCTGGTAGAATTTTGAAAATCTAGTTCAGTTTTAGAGCTAAACTAAGTGCTGACCAATAAAGTGTTAATGCAAAATTTTGCGACCTAGACACACAATAAATCCACTGGATGGAAAAATATTTTGGTTTGCGTTCATGGAACGCACAGAATGGGAAAGGGACGCAGATATGCATATTCGCTGTAATTTATTACACTGCATCAAAATTACCGTAGAATAATTGCTTGTTTAAAAAAAAAAAAAAAAAAAAAAAACTGTTCTGCAATATAACAGCATTGGTTAAGGTACACTCCAGTCCTGTAGGTGGTAATAAAGTGCATGCTCTACTCGATTTGGGAAGCACTGACTTCTGCAAGTTTAGCAGAAACAACCAATTTGGACCAGTCTCATGAAATCACAATTACATGGTGTATACATAGTGACACATGCCAGTACTCAAAAGCAAAGGTGCATATAAAGACTGCTTCTGGGGCTGTGAGCTGAAAAGTGAGTGTTGTCCCTACATTACTGTATAAGGTAACATGAGGATGGGACTTCCCTAATTTCTTGGAGTTATGGGAATAACAGGGCACATATGACACAGAATTATTCACTGAACCTAAAGGGGTTAAGGAATCCATGGGCAAGAAAAAATTAATATCATACTGGTAGTAAAAGTTCTCAGTCGGTAGCGGTAATGGTAGGAGATGAGGAGGATCAGGAGATCCCATGTATGTCTGGTGCAAGTGGCAGTTGGGGAAGTTAGTTTATGTGATTTAGGCATAAACCAAGTTTATTTCAGGACTGTGCAACTGCTGGACCCCACCTTACCTTCTGCTAGAGAGCAGCTAAAAGTAATCAGTGGTATTGCGATAGAGCCAGAGGTACCTCTGACATTTCCGTACTTTGAGTTGCACACTGACTTGTTGTATAGAATAGAGAAAAAGGGTGTGGATACAGTGACACATTTACTGGTACCACAACAGTTTCAAGGGATTGTTTTAGATTTGGCATATGGACATATGGGGGAACATTTTGGAGTAGAAAAAATTGAAGAACAGATAATTAGGAGATTTTAATGGTCTGGAATTCATGCCGCTGTAAATAACACTGTTTAACAAAAAAAAAAATAAAAAAAAATTGTTCCTGGGTAGTAAGTGTTATTTCCTAATTGCTTATGCCTCAAAAGTATAGAACATGGCTATTATTCCCCACAAACTTTGCTTTTGTGACCAGGACAGTGATATTTCATATTTTCACTATTTCCAATGGGAAAATAGGCAAATATGTGTTTTTTCGTTCACATAAAGTCAGAAAAAAACAACATATGAATCCAAACTAACATGTATTTATACTAAAGTAATACAAAGATGACTACAAAAGATTTAGAAGTGAATAGTTTTTTGAGATTTACAATTATACTATATTTGGAGTATAATTGTAAATCTCTAAAAACTACTCACTTCTAAATCTTTTGTAGTCATCTTTGTATTATTAAATATCACTGTCCTGGTCACAAAAGCAAAGTTTGTGGGGAATAATAGCCATGTTCTATACTTTTGAGGCATAAGCAATTAGGAAATAACACTTACTACCCAGGAACAAAAATTACATAGTTACATAGTGTAATCATTGTGTCCCGAATGCCAATGTAAAGCTCCTTTTAAGGCATCCTGCAGCACCTTAGTAATGTTACCTGTAATTGAGGTCCCTTTCTCCCGTATAGCTATAGATTCGGTTGGTCCCCTAACAAAGTCCATTAGAGGGCACCAGTACATTTTAGTGGTTTTAGATTACACCACTCTGTATCCCGAGGCAGTGCCGTTGTGCAATATGTTAGCCAAGACAATTGCAAAAGAATGAATGTTAATGTTCAGTGGGCTGGGTATCCCTAATGAAATACTCATTGACTAGTGTACCCCCTTTATGCTTGAGTTGACCAAGGAGATCTGTACTATATTACTGATAAAATACTTTTGGCCACTACCACCCTCAAAATGATGGCCTGGTGAAAAGGTTTAATAATATCCTAAAAAGTATGCTCCACAAGGTAATCAATAGGGATGGGAAAAAACTGGGATTACTTGGTACCTTAGGTTATGTTTTCAATTGAAGTAACTAGATTTTCACCTTTCAAGTTTTTGTATGGGAGGCATCCCAGGGGCTACTCAATATAGAAAAGGAGGTTTGGAAACAAGAGCCCACCCCTTACCAAAGTGTTATTCAGCATGTGACACAAATGCAAGATTTCATTGAGGCTATCATGCCAGTTGTAAGCGAGCATATGAGACAGGCTCAGGAGGCTTAGAGGAGCAGCAGTAAGAGTGTTTCAATCTGGTGATAGGGTGTTGGTCTGTTGAAATCAAATTTCTGGCTACTTGGCATAGGCCCTATGAGATAACTGAGAGTGGGGGAAGTCAATTATAGAGTAAGTCAACCAGGTAGACGAAAGCCAGAGCAAATCTACCATGTGCATTTGCTCAAATCATGGAAAGATAGGGAGGCTCTCGCAGCCATACAACCATATTCTCTGTCTATGGGAAGAGAGCCTGCACGGCATGTAAAAATAACAGACACTCTGATAATCAGAAACAGGAGGTATGGGAATTTGTGTATAAGCACAGGGATGTTCTCAGCGGTACCAGGGAAAACTCATGCCATAGAACGTGATGCTGACACTGTACCAGGGACAAAGGTGCAGTTATAACCTGATAGGGTACCAGAGGCTAGAAGGGAAGGCATTAGCCTGGAGATTAAAAAGATGATAGAAGAGGTCATAGGGGAATCACATAGGGAATCGTAGAGTCCGATTGTTCTTGTACCAAAGGCTGACGAGAGTATCAACTTCTATAATGATTATCGGAAGCTGAACAGTGTGTCCAAATTTGAACCTATGCTTAGGGTGATGAGGGTGTCTGCTAAGAAATAAATAGATAAAATACTAAGTATAGAAAGGCTAGGTAATGCCTGTTACCTCATCACCCTAGACTTGACGAAGGGGCTATTGGCAGGTTCCCCTTACTAGATGAGCTAGGGAAAAGACTGCTTTTCCTACCCTAGGCAGCTTGTTTCAATATACTGTATTACCATTCAGACTGCATGGGGCACCGGCCACATTCTAAAGAATGACAGACCAGATACGGAGATCTCATAGAGAGTATGCTGCCACCTACCTTGACGATGTCATAATTTAAAGTGCAGACTGGGAAACACTTGCGCAAGGTAGAAGCAGTGTTAATTTATATTAGAACCACAGGATTAACTGCAAAACCCAGCAAGTGTCCTATTGGCTTAGAAGAAGCCATATATTTAGAATATTCTGTAGGGTGTGGTTTAATCAAACCACAGTTACTAAATGGGAAAACATAGAGGATGGGCCATGTCCAGTTACTAAGAAGCAGGTGAGGGCTTTTCTGGTCTGACAAGGTACTACCGGAGGTTTATATTTGACTTTGCCACAACTGCTGCCCTTTTACATAGTTGACCAGGGCCAGAGGACCAATAATGGTAAAGTGGACCAAAGATACAGAAGTGGCATTCCAGACCCTCAAAAATGCCCTGTGCTCAACCCGTTTTAACAACCACTGATTTTTCTAGAGTTTATTTTACAGATGGATGGCAGCAGCTCTCTCACAAGAGTCTGGTGGTGAAGAACATCCATTTTGTTCACTAATCACAAGCTCAACCCACAGGAGAAAAATGTCACCAAAGTTGAGCGATTAAACAGTCACTCAAGTATTATCTCTTGGGAAGACAGTTTAACTTAATCATGGACCACACCCCATTGACCTGGACGCACCAGAATCATGAATGGACTGCACAGGTTACTAGGTGGCTTTTAAGCTTACAACCTTTTAACTTTACAACTGAGCACAGAGCAGGGACAAGACAAAGAAATGCAGATGGGCTGTCTTCTACAAACTGCTTCTTTTCACACGTTGTTTGCCCTGTTGGGTCTCAGCTGAGGGGGAGGACGGGTGGTAAAGTGTGGGGCATGATTGTGGAAGCCAAATAAATAGGTCCAAGAATAAAGCAGAGTGTAGTCCAAAAAGGTAACCGGAATGACAAGACTACATTTCCCAAGCTGCATTGGGGATGATTGACAACTGAGCCAATAACGAATGACACCTGGGGATAATTATGAATGGTCATTTATTAAAGAGTGTAGTCATTATTCCTGGGATGTGGAGGCCATGAGGACAGGTGTAAAAAACCTTGAGTTGATTCATATGAATTGACCCAGCTTAGGCCAAAAGGTAAACAAGTGCTACAATGTTGTTATTATTATTATTATTATTATTATTATTATTATTATTATTATTATGATGATGATGATGATGATGATGATGATGATGATGATGATGTATTGTGGGAAAATATACATTTAGGAGAAATCGTTAACAGTTCAGCTGTTCAATTATTAGGCAGGTCTAAACAAAGTTTAGTTGTTGTTCTTGAACAGAGCTAGGTTTTGTTGTGTATTTATTTTGTTTTACTGTAAATTAAAGGTCACTACCTTCTGTGAAAGGGCACTGTAAAGGAATAGAGATACAGGTAACCCCCTGTTTGAACTGTGAATACTGTTGTCTGGAATCATTCTTACACTAGAAAATAGCAAACAAGTCCCCAGAAATAGTGATCAAAGCAAGACAAAGACATGCCTTGTCAGTGCTTTGTCACAAATAAAATGTAAAGATTCTGAGGGTATTTTCTTTTTTGTGCGTGTGATATTACCTTATGTATGATTTTTTATGTAAAAAAAAAATATTTGTTTGCTTTTTTGTTAAAGGAAAGTATACTGTTGAATGCTTTATTCTGCTGTTAACTCTAATTTGCTTTCTCTCTTTGGAAACATCCCTGAATGACTCTAAACGCAGTCATTTTGCAATACACTCCCTAATTTTTGGAACTCTGTCAGATTACATCAGAGATTCTCAATTCACAAGTAAGACTAAAATACCAGTGGGATTTATTTGTCTTGGCATTTTCATATCCTTAGTAAGTTATCTTTATTGTACTGCACTTGGTTATGAAAACATTGAAATGAATTTATACGTTTTTACAGTTTCCTGTAAGTGCCGCAGGTTTAAATGAAACAGAAAAAAAGAAAAGAAATGGGCATTTCCATGCTAATGGACACTTTACACATATGTAAATGTTTGAGTAAATTGAAAAGTTGCAGCTTGATTTCTTTGAGATTAAATATTAAAATTTGATAAAACACACAATGGAGACATAGTGTAGATAACTTTGCCTAAAAAAATGAAGTTGCAGAAATTTTACCTGGACATGGAAGTGTATACTATCCCTCTCAAATGTGATCCAAACATAACATAGCAAAACATGATGACTTACAGGGTGTTTATAAACAATATTGTCACATTTATGTCTAATTCAATTGATTATTCTAATCTAGAAAACTTAAAATGTTATCATAAGTGTGTTTTTACTATTGTAGCAATGGGGCTTTGACCCCATGCCCTTTGACTTCTGACTGAAGAGAGTCTTCATTTTGCTTCATGGCATTATTGTTATCTGTTGGTGTCAGTCCTTCATGTTGCGAACGTGATTGTGGTTAGGAACTATCACTTACTTTCTGAAGTGTATAATTATTTTGTGTATTACATCTTCCATCTCTCTGCATTGATAAAGGTAAGTTTCTTTTTTATTTTTTACAGCAAATTTGACCGAGGCTGATGAAGTGTGCGTTTCAGTATATTTTGCAAAAAAACTGTGTTTGGAAGCGTATGCCTTTCCATGTAACCATGGCAATAATAATAATAATAATAATAATAATAAATAATAATAATAATAATAATAATAATAATAATAATAATAAAATTTTTGGTTGTGCATCGTCCCTTTTTAGCCTTGTGTCTGTCCTCATTCGCAGCGTTACCACGCATGGAGTATGAACTTCAAGTGCCTGCAATATTTGTGCAACATGAAAAGTTATCTTCCCTTTAATAATTCTATGTCATTGAGGAGAATGAACATTACATCATGAACTCTATTTTTCAGCTGCCCTGGACATGTGTGTCGTCGCTTGAGTTTAAGAATGAATTTTTTAAACACAGTCACAGGGATGATATGTTGAATTGTTCAGTACACTAGAGAACTAGAACACAAGTGTTGACTACTTGGATGCATCCTATAGCTAGTGCTTCTGTAGCTAACAATTTTTGTTACTCTCACAATGCTCCTATCATTCTCTGTATTTATATATGTCTACTCTACTGGGTGTGATCTGAGGAAAAAAAACAGTCAAGAGAAACTTATCAAAGTAAAGGGTGATTCTACTAGGCACGGACAGTATTACTGCATGCTTTTCTAATATAAAAACTACAGTTTAGGGACGATAGCACTGATTAGGCACATGGCAAACAGGCAGCACAGCTCTGTGTGCTCACCTCATTCCTGACATGAACACCCCACTATGAAAAAGGGTGTTGTCCAAAAAGAATTTTTTTTAAAAATGTAATATTTCCTGTCTTAGTTGATATTTGATAGCATCTCTGCTGGAGGAGACACACCTCGCAATCACTTTCGACATAGCTGGACTTTATTTGTATATCTAGTTTGTTTCAGACAAATATTAATATTTTTTATAACGGTATAAACAGAAACAACTGCAGTACATGGCAATGTGAGCTTAGCCAGCTAAGGCCTTCAGCACTGACGAAGGCATTCATTAATGAAACTGTTTAAGGGTGACATACTGAGGAAAAAGTCTGTCCACACCATCTCTTGACTAAAGCAACATTTTTCAGAAACTGACAAGTATAGTTCTGTGGTCACCGTGCATCACCTATAATCATGACATCGGCATTTGTAAGTGGATTAGTGGCTGAGATTGACCATGTGCTCCACAGATCTATTATTTGTTTATAGCACAGCACCAGGGTATTAACAGCTGCCTCTGCTTCACGTTGGGTCAATTTTCTTTGGCCTACAATACTGTCCTCTTTTGGTGGAGATGGTCTTAAAACACTGAGTCGCCATTTGTGTTGGTGGGTTAATCTAGGTCAACAAGAGAAAGTAACTAGTAGCTTTGGCCATACATGTTTTCTATTCAGGTCAGGGAATCTTATTTTTTACTGGTCTCAATAATTGATTCTCCGATGACATAACAATATAATGACATCTGATATGGCAATACCTACGAATTTGTATCTCATTGTACACGTTTTGACAAATTACCATTCAATACATTGCAGTGAAACTGCAAGACATTTATCACTCGCTGGCTTTAAACAGAACATCAGTATTTGCCCTTCAGTTTTTACAACAGAATAACAGCTTACAAACGTACTCACACACGCCCTACATTAGGGAATGTAAACAAGCAGGACTGTCAACAAGGTGTATGCTTCCAAATAAGGAATGGTTACCCAAGAAATAACACACAGAGCTGAACAGACACCAGGGGATTATAAGGATTTAAAACTGTACAACCTCTCCAAGGCGATACATTTCACACTCCGATGAAATATAGCATCTCTTATGAATGCCAACTAGCAGTGTTTATACTCAGACATATCAGTAAACAAGTTTGAATTAAAAAAAAAAAAAAAAAAAAAAAAAAAAAAATCAAGATGCCATGTAGATTACCAAAGAAAAGCAATTATCAAAAAACACAAATAGACAATAATTGCTACAAATGATCAATCAGCAGTCACCTTGGGCTAAGTTCATGTTGACAATACAGTACCAGAATTCCAAGAACATGGAACAATGCCACCGCCAAGCTGAAACCCTTCTAGCCAGTTGCTAGACTAAACAGCCAATGGCGAACATTGTATTGTATACAGCAGTAAGATTCTTACTTGAAAATATATATATAAAACCTCTGGTTCAAAAGCTACATGTGGTTATGTTCAATTTAAAACCAAATTCTAGACAGAAGCACGTGCAACTGCGAAATATCCTGAAAAACACTCATTATTTGTTTCAGTTCCCGACATGGAATTGTCAGCAGGATTTCTGAAATTTGTCATTATAGATTAACAACAAATACTGTAACCCTGTAATAGCCTATATATGATAAATACTGTTGGCAACGCTTTTACGTTCGTTTCGTTTTTCGTTACAAAATAAACAAAGGTCTTTTTTATTTGGTAAATGAATACACACTTCATCGAATCACAGCCATCAAACTGTGAAAAGGTCTAAGTAAACAGTACATTTAGAGTTTAAGTTATTTTAAATCACATTTGTCTACTTGTTTAACTGTTGAAGAAACAGCGTGGCTAGTATAATGAATACAATTTTGACTTACCTGTACATTGATCGTTTCCACCGAAGCTCCTTGACTTCTCGTGTGTGACATCAACTCTGCCAACCTGACTGCTTGTAAAGTTACATAGAATTTCAAAACCGTAACTAGTGGGTGGAGCATACCTGTTAATATTTTTTTTAAACACCACTTGCATTTGTAAGACTGCAGTAAACTTCAGTCTCCTACCTACCTCTGTGAAGCACACAGATAAGTGAGAGGGCTACACGGTTGTTTTTAAAAACCGTACAGATTGTATTGGTTTAATTAATGTAATACTATTTATAAAATATATCAGACAATACTTACTACTATTACTCCTACTCCTACTCCTACTACTACTAATAATAATAATAATAATAATACAAAATATAGAGCAATACACTGTACCTACTACCTTATGAAGTAAACGAGAACCTTCTGGATTCTTATGCTTGTTGTTGAATAACGCCTACACAATTAATTTTCTAATTGTTCTTACACTGTCTGTATCAGATATCTTGTATCAGATAGTTGGTATCAGATGAAAATTATGTCACAGATACAGTAAAATTGTTCTTATACTGTACACTATACTGTATATTAAAGACAGATATACAGCATATAGTGCTGAAAGACACAGGTTTTCACCTGACTCCATGTCAGAGTCTAGAGTGTCTCCTAAATAATATTCTGTTAATATTCACTGCAAGGCCACTTTATTAGGATTTGAGCTAATATCAGGTTGGAGCATGACACAGCATAGGCGGCACAAGGTGCTGGAAGGTGTTTGAGGGATGGATCCATTCAGTAATTAATATTTCACACAACTGGTGCTAAAAGGTAGACAATTAACTATAATTTTGAATGTGTTGCTCAATTGGATTGAGATCCAGGGATTGTGGCTGCCTTGGAGATGCCTAAAGTATCATTGTTGTGGGATTTGCTTACCAACAATACTTAGGTAATCAATGACATTCGTTTAGCCTTCTGGAGTAATCAAAGGACCCAGGTTGTACCAGGACAACATGCCCAACTCCAGGGTAGGTCTTAATTAATTGCAGGCAGTACATATGCCAATTATTATTTCTTTGTTAAATATTGTACACAGAAACTGTTTATTAGTTATCCTAGAATAGTCATTCTGCCTAGTAAAATGCTGAAAGAATTGAAGACTTGTGATAAAATACTTGTATAAAAATACATTGCTTGTTATGACTCTGCAGTTACAGTAACTAAATACATATAGTGTAATAAGATAATGATGTTAAAATTTGATAGCTTTTAAAGATATTTGTGATGCATGACCCAGATTTCAGAACAATAGGGGACCAAGTCAATTAGTTTTTTCTTTGTCATGTGACAAAACAGTATGTTAATGTTTATACATAAAATGAAGGTCTTCGGTATTGTTAAATATACATTGAGAATCTTTTGTTTGTGTTGAAAACAATTGATACCTTGGGCGTTGTCCTCTATGTGTAATGTTTACTGCAGGATAACTTCATAGCTCACAAGTACAACAAGGTGTGCTGATTGAAGGAATGTGTTGCCTGTTTGACACGTCCAAGAGATAACTCATTGTCTAATGACACCAAACTAGAGAGTATTACTATATGAGCCAGCAACCAATTGTGATCCTTCCTATTACAGTGCCTATAGAAAATCTACACCCCCTTGAACTTTTTTTCACATTTTGTTGTGTCAGTGCCTCAGAGTTTCATGCATTTAAATAAAGTTTTTTAAGGGGAATAAAGTTTTTATTGAGAAAAAAATTACATATTAAAGATACAAAACTGAAAGATTGGATAAGTCTCCACCCCCCAGAGTTAATACTTGGTGGAAGCACCTTTGGCAGCAATTACAGCTGTGAGTCTGTTGGGATAGGTCTCTACCAACTTTGCACACCTAGATTTGACAATATTTGACCATTATTCTTTTCAAAATTGTTCAAGCTCTGTCAAGTTACTTGGGAAGTGTTGATGGACAGCAATCTTCAAGTCATGCCACAAATTTTCAATTGGATTTAGGTCAGAGCTCTGACTGGGCCACTCAAGGACATTTGCCTTTGTATTCCTTAGCCACTCCCGTGTAGCTTTGACTGTGTGCTTTGGGTCATTGTCATGCTGAAAGGTGAACTTCCATCCCAGTTTCAGCTTTCTTGCAGAGGTCAGCAGGTTTTCCTCAAAGACTTCTCTGCACTTTGCTCCATTCATTTTCCCTTCTATCCTGACAAGTGACCCAGTCCCTGCCGATGAGAAACAGCCCCATAACATGATGCTGCCAACACCATGTTTCACAGTAGGGATTGTGTTCTTTGGGTGATGCGCTTTGTTGGGTTTGCACCAAACACAACACTTTGCATTTAGGCCAAAAAGTTCCATTTTAGTTTCGACAAACCACAAAACGTCTACAGAATCTCCTGAGTGTTTTTTTGCATACTTCAAACGGGATTCAAAGTGGGTTTTCTTGAGTAATGGCTTCCTTCTTGACATCCTATCATACAGGCCAGATTTGTGGAGTGCTTGGGATATTGTTGTCCAATGCAGACTTTGACCAGTCTTAGCCATAAAAGCCTGTAGCTCTTGTAAAGTTGCCATTGGCCTCTTGGTAGTCTCCTTCTTGCTCGGTCATCCAGTTTGGAGGGACGGTCTGATCTAGGCAGGGTCTTGGTGGTGTCATACACCTTCCACTTCTTAATAATCATCTTGATTGTGCTCCAAGGGATATTCAAGGCCTTTGATATTTTTATACCCATCCCCTGATCTGTGCCTTTCAACAGCTTTGTCCCAGAGTTCTTTTGAAAGCGCCTTGGTGTGATTTTGTGTGATTTTGAAGGCGATTGGTTACACCTGAGCTAATTTAGGATTGCTATTACAAGGGGAGTGGACTCTTATCCAACCAAGCTATTTCAGTTTTTATTTTTAATTAATTTTCTACAAATTTCCAGAATATTTTTTTCACTTCGAAGTTGTGGGGTAGGATGAGTAGATAAATGAAAAAAAAAATCAATTCCAATCTATATCAGTGTTTCTCACCGTTATATATTCAATTTAATGAAAACTCTCTGGACAAAATGTAACAGTATGCTTTACTTTAAGCTGGGACCTAATATTTCTGTCATATTGAAGCCACGTGAAGACCTTTTTTTCCATTCTGCTGGATAGAGACAACATACTTTGAGTTATTGTTCATATTTGATGGTATACAATACTTCGCATTAACCATTCTGCAGTTACATATGTCGAGATTGCTAGACACTCTTAGTTATACATACATCTTAAACGATATTATTGTTTATTTAGCAGATGCCTTTATCCAAGGTGGCTTACAGAGACTAGGGTGTGTGAACATTGCATCAGTTGTAGAGTCACTTACAATGTCGTCGCACCTGAAAGATGGAGCTCAAGGAGGTTAAGCGACTTGCTCAGGGTCACACAATGAGTCAGTGAGTGAGTTGGGATTTAAACCGTAGATCTCCTGGTTACAAGCCCTTTTCTTTACAATTACTACTTATTGTTTCACATATTCCTTTTACTTAACGTTTACCATTCCCTATTGCATGCGGTTTTTTTTTGTTTTTTTTTTAATAAATAGTTCTCTTGAAACAAGATGAAGAACATTTTCAAATAAAACACAATATAAACTAAGTGAACCACTCTCAATACACATTCAAACACAATCTATTTTTGCTTATCTGTAATTTCAAGAATGGAATGTCCATACCTTGCAAAGGTGAAGAGCAGGAATGGCCTTCTTGTTTGTCTTAGTGAACTTACACCTACTCATACTCTTGCTGAAGAGCGATTACTGTCTCTGGAATGGAATGTTTTTTTTTTGTTTTGTTTTGACCTATGAAATTGTTTAGTTGGTAACCATGAATTCAGTGCCCAAAAATGTGAGAATTATGCAAAACATTTATGTACCTATAATTTGGGTGTTAACATTTTAGAATATGTTTGTTTTGAGCAGTTTGGGGTTCTTCATTGAAAAACATAATTAAAAGTGTTAAGTGTGCAATTTTTCACTTTATCAGTTGAAGGGGAGAGATATCAAAGTGGAAAACAAAAGAAAATTAATTGAACGAAAAATACCTTCAACTCTGAATTCTAAGCCTTGTATTCTTTCTATGTAGTTTTTGTACTAAAATGTGTGTAGAGCATGGTTTAACTTACACTAAGGATTTCAATAGCAAAATAAATACAGGACTATATTACTATATACTTGGTAACTATGCAACTGTGACCTGTTGTTCAATTTTAAAATTTCAACTTCAAAACAAAATAAATACATAATTTATAATAATATTTTGTGCTTTTTAAACTCTGAAAAAAGGGACCTTGAATATACTGTATCAGTTGGACTCAAATGTTGAATTCTGAATGCTGTATTGGACTTTGAAACCAATTGTATAAATGTCTGTAATTATACTTGCTTGCATATGACCATTCAACTGGTATATGTTTTAAGTGAAGGGGAATTTTCAAAACAACTGTATAAGTTAAAACTATGCTATCTTGTCCAATGTTCTTTGTTAGTCTTTGAAAACAATATTTTTCATAAATGATTGGGTTCCTTTAGGATTAGCTCCCTTCTTAAAATTCAAAGGCCAGTACAGAACATTTAAGAATGAAACAGTCCAACAATACTTATACAATATTCTGTAAAGCAAATAAGCCAGAACCCCACTTGATGAGACCAGATAAGGTTCAGAAATGCTTTTTAAAAAACATTTTAAAGCTTGTGGTAATGTAAGGTTGGCCGATGGCTCAGTTGTTTTTACTATGCTGTCACATTGTATTACCTGCACAGGTTAATATGTAATGATAAGGAGGTATTCTTGGTATTTCATATATCTACAGTACATACCAGTGAAGACATAGTTTTCAAGGTTATATTTATTCACTGTAGATATATGTCAAAGGTTCTGCACAACAGTGTAAAGAAGCAGCCACTTCAGAAGTACATTGGTACCTCAAAATGTTTTCCATATTCTAGGAATGCAGAATGACTCACTCAGGGTGGTGCGTTTATTGTAGACCAGTTGCTTCACAAATATCTTAAATGTTTTTTTTTTCAGATGTAGCATTCCTTTATTTTTTAACACGACCTAAACATTGTGCAAATAAAGAGGTATTTTAGGTTTGTTAATTGGCGGGCAAACTTTTTACTTCAAACCATATTACTCTACAGAATATGGCTAGTATTTTTTCCCTTGCACACA